>NW_028234415.1:35678469-35683469 GCF_977035675.1 Penaeus japonicus | reverse complement strand
AAATCTTGATGTTGGTATTCCTCCGCGTACGGCATTCAGCAAGCAAAACTTTATTCATATTTCTGTTGTTTATAAACATACAGATGATTTTAGCTATAAAATCAAGAGACGGTGCAGAAAGAAGAGATTTTTTTTCTTATCTTTACGGGAGAATATTAAACGTATAAACTTTAGGCCAGAGGAGAATGTGTCGATCAGTGTTAAAAGCAAACCGTTAACGAAAGATAATTACCAAAATAGAACGAAGATAAAAGACAAAAAGACAAAAAAAACAAATAAAAATATTCCAACATCCAACATATAAAACCACAACCAACCAAAAACAATCACACTAAATACCAACCCACCATTTAGATACCCCTACAGTCTCAACAAACCGCAACCTCCCATTCATATTTTCCTTTGTATTGTTGCATCTTCCAAAGCTCCATTAGTCCTTCTTTTTAGGCCAAAGGACCGACCCCGAAATCCTCATCAGGGTTCCCCGTGTCTCCTGCAACGTTGCGCATCGCTACATCTCAATAACCGCGGGATCAGGACCTCCTATGGCACTGTCATAGGCAGGAGTGCGATGCTGCTGTCGACTCGGGGACTTATCAAGGTGGAAGGAAAGCTCTGGACAACAAGCTGTTTTTTTTTTTCTTTTCTTTTCTCTTTTTCTTTCCCTTTTTCTTTTCTTTTTTTCTTTTTTTTTTTGCTTTTGCTTTTTTTTTTTTTTTTTTTTTTTTTTTTTTTTTTTTTTTTTTTTTTTTTTTTTTTTTTACTCTTCTCAGATTCTTCGTTTGTTGTTATTATTCAGGTTATCATTGTGATTATTAGTTTTATCATTATCATTGTAACTATTATAATCTTTATCATAATCATCATAGTTATTATCATTATTAGTAGCATTATCTTTGTTATTAGTATTATGATCATTATTATAATTATTATTACCTTTATTATCATTGTTAAATCATCACTACGACAACTACTATTCTTGTTACTCTTGTAGTTATTATCATTATTATCATCATCATTCCTTCTATTATCATTACTATCATCATCATTATCATCATCGTTGTCATCATCATTATCATCCTCATTATCTTCATCATTATTATCATCATCAATATTATTGTCCTGATCATCATTTTCATAATCATTATTATCATCATCTTTAATATTATCATCATCACCATACTCATCCCCATCATCATTATCATAATCATCATCATTATTATTACCAATATCATTCTCATCATCATCTTTATCATTCTCATAATCATCACTATCGCTATCTTCATAATCATCACTATTGCTATCTTCATAATCATCACTATCGCTATCTTCATAATCATCATCATTATCACCATCCTCATCCTCATCCTCATCATTATTAGCATATCCATTATTATCATAATCATTATCATCATCATTATGATCACCATTATCATTACCATCATCATCATTATCATTACCATTAATATTATCATTATCATCATCACCATCACGAACATCATCACCATCACCAACACCATCATCTATATGACCCCAATCATTCCTAACTATCCATTGCCCTTCTCGTCAACAAGAATCCTCAGAATCGAAAACTGTGTAGCAAATCCTTCGAATAAACAACAAATGATTTCCAAAAAACTGGAACTCGGAGAAAATCTTAGGTTACGAAACCCAGGTTTCAATATCAACACTATATGTTTGGATGTGGGTCAGAGTCTTCCAATTTATTGCAACTGGAAAGACTTTTGTTCTCCCATCCTTCGGCTTTTGTGATTAACATCCTAGATCCTGGATATTTTTGTTTGTTTGTTTGTTTGTTTTATTTCTGAATTTGCTTTAGTGTTTATTCTGTTCTCTCGGCTTGTGCGGATATAGCGTGTCTGTAAGATGAAATTCCAAACTGCAATTACCGTTGTCATTTTCTGTTGAATATTTTCGCTCTTTCTATTCTACTAAGTTGCAAATTCAGCTTTATTTATGGCGTATAACCTTTGTCTTTCTTTTTTATTCGCACTTTTTTTTCGTTTTTTTCGATTTCACACCCATTTGCACTGACTCTCTTCTCGCCTGAAAAAAAAAAAATGCACGAGGATCTCATTAATTCAGTCAAACAATCGTACGGTTATTTTCAAAGTATGGCTATTTGTTATTGATGTTAATAACGTTCTTTTTCACGGTTGTTACTGTTATTATGCATCTTCATTATCATCATCATCATCATCATTATTATCATTATTTTTATTATCATCATCCTTCACATTATGATTATTCTTATCACCATGCTATCACCATCATTATCATCATTAACATTATAACTATCCTTATCCTCATCGTTAACATTAACATTATAACTATCCTTATCATCGTTAACATTATCATCATCATCCTTATCATTATCACCATCAGCATTAATATTGTAATGATCCTTATTATCATCAACATAATCATCCTCTTAATCATCATTAACATCATCATCATGCTATCATCATCGTCATTAACATTATAATTATCCTTGTCATCATTAATATCATCATAATCATCCTCATCATCATTATCATCATCCTCATCATCCTTATCACCATCATCATCATTATCATCATCCTTATCACCATCATCATCATCATCCTTATCATTATTATTATCATCAACATCATCATCCTTATCAACATCACCATCTTCATCATCATATTCTGTTCGTACATCCGTATCCTTGGTGAATCGTAGCTCCTTTAGCTCCGATCCGATCTAAGGGACCTCAGAAGGGATCACATAAGGGGATTTGAGGGGTGGGATCCGGCCATGAATTTCACTGATCTGTATCTTGTGGAATACGGGACACGCACAATACAGTTTCTATATAGTTATAGACCGCGGTTATATATCATTTACAAGCGATGATTACACTGATAAGTCGTTGACAAAGCAGTACAAAATATCACAGCAATCTACTGCATATCCCACTGATACCGCAGTGACGTGATACTTCCTCCCACACTTAATGAACGGAAAAAAGAACTGACAGACAGCCTGGTTGGCCCGAGGGCTGTTGATCTATGCTCGACGGGTCATAACCTTTGACCCTTTTCCTTGTGCGTCACCCCGTTTAGTGCACATGTTGCAACTCATGCTGGGCACGTAGGGAGTATGTAGTCACACCCACATATACAATCAAAAGGAAAATCGTATTCTCAAATCAAATATACAATCAAAAGGGAAGAAGACTTTGTGGAAAATCGTATTCTCAAATCTGCTTGCTCATGCATCCGAAGTTGTATTTCTTCCTGCTTGCTGTTTGTCCGTCCCATGACACGCTCCCCCGAGAAATTAAAATCGTTCGAGTCACATCACTCATTCGTCCCACATCCACTGCCTCAGCCATTAGAGGGGATCTTCGACTTATACAGCAGTGTGGATAACAGTTTTTGTGATAACCGAGATGATGGCCAACGTTGAAAAATAATTAATATATCTGATGTTCGTAATACTCTGGCCGCCGCTGGGATAGAGTCACATATGTGTTTGCGTTTTTTTTTTTTTTTTTTTTTTTTTACCAATATACAAAGATTGTTAATTGTATTTCATTTACATTTAGTGATTTTGATTCATGTGTATTTACGTTTGTATTTGATCTTTGGATTTACCGTATTAATCTTAAATACAATCGAATACATTAAAGTAATTCACTTTTTAATATAAAAAGATATGCAGATGTAATCAAGTGATTCCCTTAAAAAAATAAAGAAAAAAAAACATAAGTCTATCAAATAATTTATGAATTACTCATCTAATCTACCTCCTCTTCCTCTCAAAAATTAACACAATTTTAGCAAGGATTTTTCCATAAAATAACATCATCAAAACCTGTAATGTATGATCATATGAGAGCCACTTGCCACAAGGGCCTCGCATAGAATCATTATGAATAAAAGATTTGGAGTTTGAAATTAATTTTCTGTAGTTTTACGTAATTAATTATCCAACTAATTATCTTAAGCGTAATGGGACAGTGATTCAAACATTTTACAATTACAAATAGCTGTATAAATTGTTTATTCGTTTTCTTAATCGAAGCGCAAGAGCATGTAATGGTAAGTGATGCAAGCTATTCTCATACACTTATACTCTCGCTGATAAGTGTGAAGTTCTCGAAATCTAGCAAACTTATATAATTTTTGCGGCACACACTTTGGGAATCACTGCTATAGACATTGAGAATTGACTTAGTTCCTTTAATCATCCAAAGTAACACATTTCTCAAAGCTATTGGATTTGCTTCTCTTCAAAGTAAAGTAAAATCTAATCTGGTGAGATCCCAAATATTGATGGTCTTTTATTTGATACTCCCTATCTATCTACCGGGGCACAAGGCCCAAGAGATAGGAGAGGGCTAAGTTGATATCAATTTTGTCTGAAGAATTAGGAGGAAAGTATTTGAAAATGCTGTAGCAATTGCCATTGTATTTTATTTTTATTTGAAGCGTCATTTTTTTGTTTGTTTGTTTGTTTGTTTTTGCATTTGTATCTGTTAGTGTATTTGTGTCTGTCTTTGTATTTGACCCCATCCCTGGACCCCCACCCACTGACGGGGATCACCGTAGCCGCCTAGTCTTCCTTAAAGGCTAATTTGATCATTCTATAAGTTAGTTTTAGCCTTAATGAGCTTATTTGTCTTAATCATTAACAGATGGCCGTGTGGCGTCTTAGGAAGGGATGTAGATCTAGTAATAAATCTACGTTCACATCCAGGGTGTTTCTCAAACGTTTTGAAAAGTGGCAGACCGGATTGACAGATGCCTCTCCCCAGAGTTACATCTCTCTCATCTCCACGTTCATTGATTCGTGCATCATCGCCAGGTATCCTTGAGACGATACGGACTCTCTCCACGCCTTTGCTCGATAACGGCATAAACGGAGGCTTCCGGCAGCCATTGCGTCATCTCACCACCCTCCTTCTTGAGTTGGGTGCTGGCTAAGGCTGCTCGGAAGTGCTCGCAGTTCCA
>NW_028234415.1:35658469-35663469 GCF_977035675.1 Penaeus japonicus | reverse complement strand
TAACCGAAAAATTGTCCACCGTTTGAAGGAACAGACAAAGCAGAGGAATTCGGGTCGTAAAGTGGGTACTTCGAATTAAAGAATACATTTGTGGAATTTCATGACATTTAATCAGAATGGTAATGAAATGGTTATCTTTTATCATAATTCAATAGAAATCGAGTAAAGAAATTACGTTGTCGATATACTTTCACGTAGGCCTACCTAAATTTCCACGTGTATGTAAATGCGTTTTATTTTCTAAGTGAAACCGTGAGAGCCTGGATATCCTACTTACTTAATTACTAAAAGTATTAATCAGCATAATGCTGTTTGCTCCAATTGCTCCAAATTGCTGGGAAATTCCCACTGGCAGACCTACCCCGCTCCCTCTACAACCCTCCCCCCCCCCTTCCCTCCACCAGCTTGCCCTTATATTACATATTCAGCCCCCCTCCCACCCAACCCCCACCCCCACCCCAACCCCCTTTCCTAAATCCTAGAACCGTCACATGGAGGGTCTGACCCGAGAGATTTATCTTAATCCTTCGAAATAAATAATCCTACTTCCACCCGCACGTGTAAATAACCAGGTATCGCTCGTTTCTCCTTTTCATACGATAGGTTTCGAATTAGCCACGTGGAATTTCCCTCGCTGTATCGCAGATCAGCTGAATGAATACTTGATCGCCTTCCCAGTTACTAACTCCGTTGCATTTTCGATCAATCTGAAAGAGGGAATCTATTTCATTCCCAAAGATCAAATGCTTTCATAGATTCCCTAAGCAGGATGCCGTTTAGGAATATCTCAATTCCGCTAATGCAAGGCCGGCCATCACGAAAAGTAAAAAATAAAAAAGAGAGAGAGAGACATGAAAATTCCCCTCCCGATATCAGCCTCTTCAAAATACTTTTCAGTTAAAAAAAAAAAAAAAAAAAAAAAAATGAACACCGCTACACATTTGAAGTATTCGAATACCCTGACCATAATAGTGAACGTAAATTATCTCTCTGTTGGTGATGGTGAGGGTGATGATGGTGGTGATGGTGATGATAATAAATATGATGATAATAGTAATAATGATAATTATGATGTTAATAATAATGATAACAAAAATGATGATAATGATAATAATCCTTATCATAATGATAATAATGATAATAATCATTATCATAATGATAATAATCATTATCATAATGATAATAATCATAATAATTATGATAATAAGAATATTGATAACGTTAATTACTATGACTTTGATGCTAAGGATAGTAGTAATGATAATGAGAAGTAGTAGTGGTACTAATAATAATCATTGTTGTTGTCGCTGTATTGTTGTAGTAGTGATAATAGTAGTAGTAGGCTTAGTAGTTGAATAGCAGTAGTTGTAGTAGTAACAGTAGTAGAAGCAATAGAAGTACCATATTTGATTAATGAATATTAATACTAAATATGATAATAATGATAATAGTACTAACCATAATGATAATGATGATAAAAAACAATAACAATGACACTGTTCCTAATAACAACGATAACCATGAAAATAACACCAATTTCCATAAAGTTCTTAGCATGTAGACGTGTAAGTGCTGCCTACATTACGCCAATGACTGTGCATCCGGCGCCGTTGAAGTGAATTCAATAAACTGTGAGGAAGCGACCTAGCAACAGAGATACTGATAGCAAGGACAATAAAGATTATCATTATTATTACCATTATCACTATTACTGTTGTTGTTTCTGTCGTTATTGTTATTACTATCATTATTATTACCATTATTATCATCATTATCATTATTATCATTATCATCATCATCATCATTATTTATCCGTACCATTATCACAACTATTTTCCTTTTCTTTCTTTCAAAATGATTTCAGAAACGGTTAATCAACCACCTGAATACAACCCTTGAATGTCCAAATACCGCAACCTCTGTAATCTCGACTTAGCTTGCACGAAGTCAACCAATTTGCATCGCGATAATTGATAACAAATTCAAGCGACGGAGTCTAAAGATAGCATTGAGACCAATGCAACAACAATATCAACTTAATTACCTTAACCAGGTGTCGCTGAAAGGTCGCACTTAATCAGTAATTTAATTTTAAAGACACGCATTGGCCAGAGAAATTATCACACAGCCAAATTATATTAGCGAGAACGTTAACATGTTGGAATCCTCAAACAGGAATCACTTGAGCGCTCACGTGTGAATGGGACCCTAATATTTGAACACCAGACGGAAACATTAGGATCAGAATGTGGAGGTTGGGTATATATATATATATGTATGTATGTGTGTGTGTTTATGTGTGTGTGTGTGTGTGTGTGCGTGTGTGTGTGTGTGTGTGTGCGTGTGTGTGGTAGTGTGTGTTTGTGTGTGTGTGTGTGTGTTTGTGTGTGTGTGTGTGTGTGTGTGTGTGTGTGTGTGTGTGTGTGTGTGTGTGTGTGTGTGTGTGTGTGTAAACGTACCAACACAAAAACACATATTGATGAAATTTAGTATAATGATGACTTCCTGATTATCCTCTGCAAAGTAGGTGCACTACAATCCTTGATCAGTAATCATCCAGGCATCCATGGTCGGTGATTAATTAATGATTTCCTGCCTCATCTATCCTGAATCATTGATCAGTCAGTCCCTGAAACAGGATAAAGATATAAATATAGATACACAGATCTCTCCCACTCTCTGTTTCTTTCTCTCCCATTCTCTCCAATCTGAATCATTCATTATGGCTTATAATAGAGGTGAGAAGTAAAAGTGATTACCTTTCGATGCGATACCAAGTCATTTTCAAACTCGGTATCGGAAGTATCGAGTACCGATACCCAAGTCCTTTGTTTGCAAAATCGGTCATTAGGAGTAACTACCTTGTATAAAAGATATGATACTGATGAAAATTGCAATAATATACGATGAAAATAATAAAGATATGATATTAATACTTTTGTTATGATTGCAACAAATACTACTAGTACCAAAATGTTTTAGTATTGCTTTTGTTCGAATCCTTTAACACATGACTTGTGTCGCCGCTGAGCACAGAGGTTTCCGCGCAGACGAAACGCTGGCTCCGGCAGAGTCCTCCTCGTGTCAACAAAAGGTATCCACTGAGCACTTCTCTTTCTTTGTGACTTCGTGCTTCGGCCGGCTGTCACAAGTGAGCTCAGTGACTGTCACTGACTGACTCCTGACGGACGGCGGAGGGGAAGCCTCTTCCGATTCCTCTTGGCACCAAACACGTCTTGTCGGAAGTTGTTTGGCGGCGAGTGGCGGGCGGGAGCTCAAGGCTCGTCTCTCTCCACACTGGTAGTGCGTGCAATACACAAAGCATAACCCCCACCCCCCCAACACACACAAACACACACACACACAAACACAAACACACACACACAAACATACACACACACACACACACACACACACACACACACACAGATATATATATATATCTATATATATATATATATATATATATATATATATATATATATATATATATATCTATATCTATATAAAGTAGAACTATATACGAGATACTTTTCCTCATGTGATATTGGCGTTGATACTCTTCTTCTCTTTAATAAAAAGGCAGACACGTGTATATCTATATGTCGGTCTCTCTTTCATTTTTTTAAATCCATAAACATCTGTCTTCATATATAGATTGATAGATAGAGATAGATAGATATAAATGTGTGCGTGCGTGTGTGTGTGTGTGTGTGTGTGTGTATTATATATATATATATATATATATATATATATATATATATATATATATATATATAAATGCCTGCGCAATCATAGTTATCTATGTGTAGACCTAAAAACGTGATACTTCTTTCTCACATACACCACTGACAATATTACTCTCTTCCTCTTCGTTAAAAAAGGCAGAAACGATAGAAAGTCTGAGCCAGATAATCCGAGCTACAGGGAATTAGTTCTCCTTTTTCCTCTTTTTCTTTCCTTTTTTATTACCAGTTGGTTGGATGGGACTGCGTGCCATCCTGTTCCTCATTCTTTATCGAGGGTATTTTATGATAACATTATTCAAGTTTAGCATGTAAATTCAAAAGATTTGGATGTACATGGTGAAAGGCTGAATATTTATTCTAATGCTGATTTAATGGCATGAATTACGGACTATTATTTTGTCGGAATATGGCATAATCATTAGAGGCGTCTAGATTTTGTTCAAACTATGTTATGTTGGCTTATAATTCTAAATGAATATCATGAAAGGATTATTACCAGAAAAAAAATGTAAAATTGACTGTAATATAAAAGGCTATGTAATTCTCGCTCCATGTTGATACGTTACCACCATTATCAATACTGTTACATTAATATCATCTTACTCGAAGGATCATTATATAGCATATAAAAAACAATGATTATGATTAAAGGAATCTAACATAGTGAGTCCTCGGTTCTTCACAATCCTGCAATCAAACTAGGATATACATCTTACGATATCGTAAGCCAGTGTAGCCAGGAGCCGTGCATGTCGTAAGTGTTCCCGAGCTCTCGTACCAGTATGGAAATAAATCATAATAACTCTTGTACAAGCGAGATATATTGAAATTATGTCTGATAAGCTGTGTCAGGTACAGTGTTAGGCGTCTTATCAATTAATAGGGGTTGGACAGAATACCTCCATTCTCTCCGACCACTTGATTAAAAGATGACAATCAATAATAGGATACCGGACAAAGCGCTCGTTCGTTTACCCTATGGAGTTAGCGACAGTACATATAGTATACACGATAGAACTTTCAGAAATGAGAGGAGAAAAAGTAGAATTCTATTCGTATGAAATAAGCACTTGTTAAGATATTAAATATTAACCAGATGTGAGAGTTTAAGCCTGCTATCTTAATTGTGTCTTTTCTTAGACGAAGGTAATATTCTCCTAAATCTAAATGTATATATAAGAATTATAGAATCATAAACAGAGAGAAAAAGAAAGAGATATAGTGTGTGTGTGTCTGTGTGTGTGTGCCTGT
>NW_028234415.1:35638469-35640969 GCF_977035675.1 Penaeus japonicus | reverse complement strand
CTGTTCCATGGCATCCTCACCCTGTCCCATGCATCCCTCACCCTGTCTCCATGCATCCTCACCCTGTATTATTCCCATGTAAATGCATCCTCACCCCCTGTTCCATGCATCCTCACCCTGTTCCATGCATCCTCACCCTGTTTCTCGCATCCTCACCTTGTTCCACACCTCCTCACCCTGTTCCATGCATCCTCACCCTGTTTCTCGCATCCTCACCTTGTTCCACACCTCCTCACCCTGTTCCATGCATCCTCACCCTGTCCCATGCATCCTCACCCTGTCCCATGCATCCTCACCCTGTCCCATGCATCCTCACCCTGTCCCATGCATCCTCACCCTGTTCCATGCATCCTCACCCTGTCCCATGCATCCTCACCCTGTTCCATGCATCCTCACCCTGTTCCATGCATCCTCACCCTGTCCCATGCATCCTCACCCTGTCCCATGCATCCTCACCCTGTCCCATGCATCCTCACCCTGTTCCATGCATCCTCACCCTGTTCCACGCATCCTCACCCTGTTCCACGCATCCTCACCCTGTCCCACGCATCCTCACCCTGTTCCAAACATCCTCACCCTGTTCCACGCAATTATATCACCCTGTCCCCTGCATCCTCACCCTGTTCCATGCATCCTCACCCTGTTCCACACCTCCTCCACATGGTTGTTTCCATCCCTCCATCTCACCCTGTCCCATGCATCCTCACCCTGTTCCATGCATCCTCACCCTGTCCCATGCATCCTCACCCTGTTCCATGCATCCTCACCCTGTCCCATGCATCCTCACCCTGTTCCATGCATCCTCACCCTGTCCCACGCATCCTCACCCTGTTCCATGCATCCTCACCCTGTCCCACGCATCCTCACCCTCCTCACCCTGTTCCATGCATCCTCACCCTGTCCATCATCCTCACCGTCCTCACCCGTTCCAGCCAATCCCACCCTGTTCCACGCATCCTCACCCTGTTCCACGATCCTCACCCTGTTCCATGGCATCCTCACCCTGCCCCATGCATCCTCACCCTGTCCCCTGCATCATCACCCTGATCATCACGCATCCTCACACCTGGTTTCCATGCATCCTCACCCTGTTTCATGCATCCTCACCCTGTCACACGCATCCTCACCCTGTCCCACGCATCCTCACCCTGTTCCATGCATCCTCACCCTGTCCCATGCATCCTCACCCTGTTCCACGCATCCTCACCCTGTTCAACATCCTCCCCCTGTTCACACATCCTCACCCTGTTCCCATGCATCCCCAACCTGTGTCCAAAAATCCTCACCCTGTCCAAAAACATGCATCCTCACCCTGTCCCATGCATCCTCACCCTGTTCCACGCATCCTCCAATCCTCACCTGTTCCATGCATCCTCACCCTGTCCATGCATCCTCACCCTGTCCCACGCATCCTCACCCTGTTCCATGCATCCTCACCCTGGGGAGGTGCTGTCCCACGCATCCTCACCCTGTTCCATGCATCCGGTGGTGTTGTGTTTTTCTGTGGTGGTCTGTGGTTGGGGGTTGTGGGTGTGAGTGTACCCTGTGGGTGTGGTGTGGTGATCCTCACCCCTGTTTTATTCCCATGCATCCTCACCCTGTCCCATGCATCCTCACCCTGTCCCACGCATCCTCACCCTGTTCCATGCATCCTCACCCTGCGCCAAGCATCCTCACCCTGTGACGTGCATCCTCACCCGTCCCCGCATCCCACCATGCCTCCTCACCCTGTTCCACGCATCCTCACCCTGTCCCATGCATCCTCACCCTGTTCCATGCATCCTCACCCTGTCCCATGCATCCTCACCCTGTCCCATGCATCCTCACCCTGTCCCATGCATCCTCACCCTGTTCCATGCATCCTCACCCTGTCCCATGCATCCTCACCCTGTCCCATGCATCCTCACCCTGTCCCACGCATCCTCACCCTGTCCCATGCATCCTCACCCTGTCCCATGCATCCTCACCCTGTTCCATGCATCCTCACCCTGTCCCATGCATCCTCACCCTGTCCCATGCATCCTCACCCTGTAGCATCCTCACCCTGTTCCACGCATCCTCACCCTGTCCCATGCATCCTCACCCTGTCCCACGCATCCTCACCCTGTTCCATGCATCCTCACCCTGTTCCACGCATCCTCACCCTGTTCCACGCATCCTCACCCTGTTCCATGCATCCTCACCCTGTTCCACGCATCCTCACCCTGTTCCAAGCATCCTCACCCTGTTCCAAGCATCCTCACCCTGTTCCAAGCATCCTCACCCTGTTCCATGCATCCTCACCCTGTTCCACGCATCCTCACCGTGTTCCGCGCTTCCTCACCCCCGTTTTCTTCGTATCCTCTCCCTTTTCCCTCGTATCCTTACTCCCTAATTCTCACATACCTAGACCTCTTCCTTCCGTTTCCCACCCTTGCATATCAAATCCTGACTCCTTTCTACCCATTCCTGTTCCTTTTTTGTTATTATTTTTTTTTTTTTTCCTGTTCCTTTCCTTTTC
>NW_028234415.1:35615969-35618469 GCF_977035675.1 Penaeus japonicus | reverse complement strand
TCCACCATCTCAACCCTCAAAATCTTCCTAATATTCACTTCCAAAGTCATCCAACAGACTACCAGCCGATGCTCTCTGGGTATTTTCTCCCCTGCCACCCCCTGTGATCTGTCATCTTTTTCAAGTTGCATCTCGGTTACAGAATATAGTTCACTTGTGTGCGTCTCCCTCCACTCATATACATCACCCTGTGTTCCTCCTCTTTCTTTAAATATCTATTCTCTACAATGTGTGTGTGTGTGTGTGTGTGTGTGTGTGTGTGTGTGTGTGTGTGTACATGTGCATATATGTATAAGTATACATAAAGTACATGTATGAAATATATACCGCTCGCACCTTGCACTACCCCACCCCCATCCTACATCCCTCCACTCGCTCTCACACTCAATCACGACCTTATCACAGTTATGTTCATCCATTAAATCATATGCAACATTGACTATTCTATTCTATCTTTGCGTTTGTAGCATTATGCCATAGAATAGGAGGGGATATTATCTCAAACGAAACATCATCTTGGAGTTTCTCTTGAGATGCTGATCCTGGTGGGCGATAAAAAAAAAACGTAGATAGATAAAGAAAAATGTGAGCGTATGATGTTCGGTCTACTTGAGATTTACCATGGCTCTTCTTACTCCACGAACCTAACATAAAATCCTTACCACCCCCCCCCCCCGCCCCCCCGCTTGCACCACCGACGCCAGCATCACTACATATATGCACCCATTCCGTCCCAAGCCCGGAATGAGGGAAAGGGTTTGCGTCAGGAATGACATCCGGCAGTAAATCCTAGTTAAATCAATAACTCAGATAAAAAAAAGTCCCATACCGGATCGATCATGGCCCGGGTTAACAGCGACCGCCGCTGGTCCTGTTGGCTACCGGGGTACCAGTGGAAATTAGGCAACTGTTGAGCCAATAAGGAGAGGCAACAGGAGGGGAAGGGGGATGGGGAGAGACAAGTGGGAAAGCGTAAGCGTTGTGAGCTGAGAAAGAGTAGAAAGGTTGCGGTGAGATTTGGAACTCTATATGTGAGAACTATGCCTGGTAAGAGGAGAGAGCTTGCATATGTGATGGAGAGGAGACAAGTGGATGTACTATGTGTGCAAGAGATAAAATAGAAGGGGAGCAAGGCTAAGAAAATAGTGGGGCTTCACGCTCCTCCATCATGGCGTGGACAGCAGGAGGAATGGCGCCAGTGTAGTCATAAAAGAAGACTACGGTAAAAATGTGGCAGAAACAAAGTGTGGTTGAAACGAAGTGTTGATTGAGGCAGACTTCAATGGGCATGTAGGTCGAGGAAATGGAAGGACGGGGGGGGGGGGGGGGGGGGGGGTATGGGGGGGATTTGGCTCTGGGGAAGGACATGCAGAAGGGTATATGGTTGTTCGGGCATCTGATGAAGGGGGCGAGGAGAATGTCAGGCAAGGAGCCATCGGGGAAAAGAAAGACTGGAAAACCTAAGGGGAGATAAAGCCCCTGAGGAGATGCATGGATGCAGTGAGAGAAGATATGAGAGCAGCTGGTCCGACTGGAGAGGAGGCAGAGAATAGAGGAAGATGGAGACAGCTGATCCGCTGTGGCGACCCCTACAATGGGAAAAAACGAAAGAAAAAGAAAAAGATATGTTGTTATGTATATTCATGCAAATATGTAAAAATGTGTGTGTGTGTATATATATATATATATATATATATATATATATATATATATATATATATATATATATATATATATATATAATATATATATATATATATATATATATATATATATATATATATATATATATATATATATATGTATATATACATGTGTGTGTTTGTTCGTGAATGTGTGTGAATATACTTTTGTATACATGTATGAATAATCATTTCTGGGTAACAGGAATATCTGACAGTTCCCCTTCCTACATAACCAAAGTTTTTTTTTCCATTGCACTCTCCGTTAAGCGCCGGCATTGCAGAAGGGTTTTGCAACTCTCCTTGCATAGGGGAACGCAAGCATGACGTATATTTTCTTCTTTCTTGGCTGTTTCACTAAGGGGGAAGTTTACTTCAATAAATATACATCTTAACTTTTTATACGAATTTTATGATGCAACATGGACAATGCACAGGTACACACACACACAAATACACACACACACACACACACACACACACACATACACACACACACACACACACACACACACACACACACACACAAATACACACACACACACACACACACACACACAAATACACACACACACACACACACACACACACACACACACAAATACGCACACACACACACACAAATACGCACACACACACACACAAATACACACACACACACACACACACAAATACGCACACACACACACACACACACACACACACACACACACACACACACACACACACACACACACACACACACAGTGACTCAAAGAAGAGGAAAAAATGTCAAAATACTCATGAGCTTTGAAAGTGAATATACAATACGCCGAAAG
>NW_028234415.1:35603469-35605969 GCF_977035675.1 Penaeus japonicus | reverse complement strand
TTTCAATTAAAAAAAAAAAAAAAAAACTAGACAAATGTGTGAATAAAAGATAAAAAAGATGAAAACATAAAAATCGGCAGACTACTCTAATAAAAGAGTTGGAGGTATATAAGGACCAGTTTTCGACTTACATTATTAGATCTCGGTGGTACAGACGGCAAAGCATCTAACTCTCTTTTCAGGTTGGTTCCAGCGTCGGAGGTTCCCGGGTTCGAGACCAGAAAAATCTTTCCTCGGGAAAAGTTAACAGGTGCCCTTGGCACTTGCTCGTGTTTGGCGGTTCACGAGCGTTCTCTTCGGAGATAACGTCCCCCACTCGAGGTCAAAGGTCATTCCGGTCGGCAGTCACGCAGGGAAGGCAGCACAGGCCTCTGGATTATAAGTTGGTTCAAATCTGTATGAGGTTCTGGTTGGTCCGATTGGGTGGGTTGTTTTGTAAACATATGACTTCCACTTAGAGCACAAAACTATTTCATTATTCATACTGAAAGATTTCCCCAGACTTTCTACTCATTACTTCTAATTATTTGCAATTCACTAATTATAGATATACTTTTAAAATGCATCAACAATTCTAGACTGTTGTAAAACTACGTCTCTCTGTTCGTTGCTTACTGTCTATTTCTTACGAAGCGAGATGAAAAGGTGGAAAATATCCAAATCGTTTTAGATGAAAACGACAAAAATACGAGAAAATCAGCTTTCCACAAGGAATATATGAAATCAAATCATATCTCATAACTATTTCCAAAAGGAAGAACAAAGCCGATATCAATTAAGCTTTTATTAAATACACACACTCACACCTCACACAACTTTCCAAAATAAACATGTCCATCATAATCGAAATTCAAACACACAAACACCTTTGGTCTAATAATGGCTATTTCCTTACGATATAACTGTGATTAGAGAGAGAGAAAAAGGAGTGATGAAAGTGTATATGAAAGCAAGAACATGTGCATACGGAAAATAATACAGTCATAAAATGGAAGACATAAATGAAGAGGAAATTAATTATGCTTTATAAAAAGTTTAATTCTTGAATGGTAATTTAGTAATATGTTTAAAAGATAGTGCGAATTGAAGCTATGTTGGTATCAAAGCAAAAGTGTATATATATATTCACTCCCTACTGCTGACCTCTTCCTTAATATAGAATTGACACACGACTTTCCAAAATAAACATGTCCATCGCAATCGAAATTCAAACACACAAACACCCTTGGTCCAATAATGGCTATTTCCTTACGATATAACTGTAATTTTAGAGACAAAAGGAGTGATGAAAGTGTATATGAAAGCAAGAACATGTGCCTACGGAAACAGTACATTCAGAAGGAAGATTCGGAAAGAGGAAGACATACAAATGAAGAAGCTAAAAATAACATTTATGGATGAATTCTTGAATGATAATTTACTAACAAATTTCAATATACAGGTAATGAGCTTATGCTATTCTGAAAATAAAAGTATATATTTACTTATTACTGCTGACCTCTTGCCAAGAAAAAATATACTTATAAAAGTACAAATAAAGAGGATGGTATTTTTATATCAAAACAGTCGCAACAACTAATGTTTAGAAATTAATATAGAATTGACTACTGATTCAAGATATCTCAATGAACAATATAAGATAAGAAAAGATAAAGGTACATTTACGCTAAGAATGACAAATAAATATGATAAAATTATCAATGCATGTCGCATTTAAGAGGAAGTAAGATGGCGAAGAGAGAGTGAGAGTAAGTGAGAATGCAAGAAACAGAGATAAATAGATCAGGTGAGGGAGAGACGATATTTAGTTAATTAAATATTTTCATAACCCTTTGTTTTAGAGACACACATTAGACATATATATATCAATCTGTGATAATATGCTATTTTGACTTCAAGAAAAAAAAAAGAAAAAAAAAAACACCCGTGTAAATTTTTAGATATATACACTTTCATGTGAGAATATTACTCCAAATCTATAACATCAAAATGGCATAGAAATTATGCATATCTAATTAAGATGATACAATTGACTGGACATCGCTACATATCCCATCTAATTCAAATCGGAAATTCATACCTTTGGCTACAGGGCTAACATAATGAATGAGAGAGAGAGAGAGAGAGAGATTAAGAAAGTGCTCTAAGTAAATTTTGGGATGGATTACGAATAGATTTGCTGCAACAAAGGGGATGCTTCGAGTTGATTCCAACAGATGAGGGCAATCCATAAGTACATTTTTTATTTGTGGCAAAGAGTGGCAGAAGAGTATATTTCTTAAAACATTGTAAAGTGAATGAAGTGGGTTTCTGGGTAGATTAGGAGTAGATGAAGGTAGAATAAGGGAGGTTTTGAGAAAATAAGAACATCTTAACAACAGATTAGATTAAGTAAAGATAATGCCTTCTGCCTGTTGCTATGATCATTTACAGGTGTTCATGTTATTGTTGTTATCATCCGTGTTGTTGATATTGATAATGCTAATTGTTATAATAGGAA
>NW_028234415.1:35580969-35583469 GCF_977035675.1 Penaeus japonicus | reverse complement strand
TCGAAGGACCAAAACATGAGTTAAGTGACTAGTTGGAAAAACTCTCTTTCTTTCCGTGAACTTTGGATTACCTTCCCTTCACAAGAACTCCGTTTGTTATTGTTAACAAAGTGGGGTGGTGGGGGGGGGGGCCAAGGTCGATTTTTCTCTTTGTTTTTTTTGTTGTTGTTTTTTTGTCTGTCTAGGGTGTGTCTTGCTGCCGTCAAGGTGTTTTTTTTTACAAAGTCTACTAAGTTGAGATTTCCTATTGGGTTCGAACCTGTTTGCTTAGCACCGTAACCTATGCACCAGTCCTCTTAGATGGAAAACGTTTTTTTTCATCAGCTAAATGATTCATGATACCACTAAAAATAATAATCATGTGTATGTTATAAGTGTAATCATAAATGCCTGTAATGATAATGATAAAAATGTGATTAATAATATGAGCATACCTGTAATGATAACATAACAGTAATGATAATAATACCAAGGATAATGATAATAAAGACAATCATGATGGTAACATTAATAGTAATAATAACGATAATGATATTAATATTATAGTAATAATAATGATAATACTGATGATGATGCTAAAATCATAATAATAATGATAATGATAAGATGATAATGATAATAATGATAATTATAATGATAATAATAATAGTCATGATAACAATAACAATAACAATTATAATTATTATAATAATAATAAAACAATGATAGTAATAATAATAACAATAATTGCTACCTCTATAATTATCAGTATCATCATTATCACCATTATTATCATTACTAGTGTTATCAAAACATTAATAACACTACCAAACACAAAAAACAGTCTCTCCCAGTCACCCCTGTCTACGGGTCTTGTCCACACAGGTACCTGGTCTGGCCATCAGGTCAGTCGACAGTAAAAGGGTTTAAATGGGACTTCCCTCTGGCTTCGACTCCATTGGGCAAGGGGGCCAAGGGGGCCAAGGGGAAAAGCAATGCTACTTCTAATTTTTCCCTTGTTATGAGTTGTTGATGGTGATGATGGTGGTGGTGGTGATAATTAGGATTAGGGTGATGATGATGAGGAGGATGGTGATGATGATGATTATAATGCTGATAATACCAATTATAATCATTACAATAAATAATAACAATGATGATAATATAATGGAAGTCAATAATAGAGTAAATCCTAATAGGAAAAACGGTATCAACATTTGTAATAAAATTAATAACCATAATGGTTATTGCATTAATGATAATGATAATATCAATAAGAGATATATTAGTGATGCATATGATAACGATACTACCAATAATAATGGAAATGTTAATCATAACTAAAATAATATTCATAATGATTGTCTTTCCATTATCTGATAAGGAGTGGATCACAATTGTCAACATTTCCACTAGCTAGCGTGCAAGCCGTATGCCGGAGCGGAGGGGAACCAGGTCAAGTGCACGCTTTTCGAAAATCAAAACAAAGCGCACGTGGATATTGCGAGGTGCTCAAACGGCAGCGCTGAGCAAGCCTTCCTGAATTAGTCAAGAACACTATGGCGAGTATTGGTGATTTCAGTGATAAAAGTCGCATAAATCTTTTGTCAGTTCTCAATGGGCAGAAGCGATGATGGGCACAGAAGCATGAATATATGCAATCTTAAATGCATTTGTATTTGTTCACTGTGGAAAAGAACAGACTGAAATCTGGACAATGAACTTTGATCTCATTTGGACTTGGACCTGAAAATTTTGACTACACTTGATGCAGTCAAACCTCTCTATAACTTCCCTTTCACATTAATCACATCTAAAGTTGCAAAAAATAATTATAAGATTAAATCTGGCCCATACTGAAATTAACGTATTGGTATGCCATGATAAGGTTTACCTATGGACAGTGGCAGGGGACTGAACTGATATTGTTATATTAGTATTTGACAGGAGATTTGTAGTTTTGTATAACTTTTTCATAGATTTTAAAAGGCATTTATGACACTCCGGTTGTCAAGGTAATATTTTTGGAAAGCACAGTTGGATTTTTCCGAGAAAAAATTCGATACCATGTCATGTGCATATCAAATATTTGTTTTTTAATGAGTTGTATGTCAGCTTTCACGAAATAAAATCGTTTTCGTAAATATTAACCTTTTCATACATTTTTAGAGGGGGAGGTCTTCAAATAAAAATATATTTTGTAATGCAAAAATGAAAAATGTGAAGCACCCCTAACAAAGGAGCTAACATGTGTATTACTGTTCTTATCGCTGTATTTATGAATGCTCTCTGGACCAAATATACTTTCCCTAAGTCCCCAAAATCACGATTTAAGTTAACCATGGACTTGACACCGTCTTCATCTTTATTCTATAGCTATTGCAATAACGCAATCGTATCTCTAAATTCCTCACGTTGCTCCCTAATTCATGTCAGTTGCTCTATTACTATTACCCTTCTGGCCAACATTTCGTCATCACACCCACACACCCTCGAGAAAAGCAGGAAGCAAACTCAAGCT
>NW_028234415.1:35565969-35573469 GCF_977035675.1 Penaeus japonicus | reverse complement strand
CCCAATGAATGGCTGTTCTACTGAGCATTTTACCTCCCCTCTGCATTTCAAATAGTACTATGGATTATATTACCGATGTATTTACCTTATGTTTCTGTTTATGCTTATTACAATAAAACGAAATACTGAATAGAGTGCATTGGAATACAAAACAAATATAAACCTTGCTTAACATCCTTTAACATCCTTTCGAAAATGCTACTGCCTAAAACCACTCAGCTCTATCAGTTCCCAGTCTGTTCAGGTGCAATTATACACTGAAAACGCAATTGGTGTGAATAAATGAACAGCAACATTAACACTGTATAGCAGCCAAATGTGGCTTTTGGGCGGATATGCAAGAGGATGGAAAATAGGAATGTATGCACCAGAAAAGCTGAGAGAAATATTGTTTTGAGTCACCTAACATTATCCAACAAATGTGAATGTCATAGCATACCATCTACCCCACAATATGAGTTCAGATTTAATTATTTGTTAATCCACTGGTGGGGGAACAAGCACTGTTTAGTTAATATGGATTTGCTTTATCTATCCATCTATCTATCTATCTATATAAATCACTTCTATCTTAAATTAAGTTATGAAAGGGGTTAAGGGAGTCAGAAATTGTGAGTAAATCATGAATTAATGACAGATCTATGGTGTCACTTAGCATATCATAAATTCTAGCCACAAAACTTGTTTTTATCTATGAAAATAGTCCTACATAGATACTTCTTTGTAGCTCAAAGACTTTGTCATTTTTTTCTGTTATGTGTTGGTCTGTTCTTTAGCCTCTGTAAATCCAGGCTGGAAAGCAGTTGCATTTGCACACATGTGAGCGATTATAATCTCTCTATCTCTCTATATCTCTATCTATCTCTATCTCTATCTCTATCTCTATCTCTATCTCTATCTCTATCTCTATCTCTATCTCTATCTCTATCTCTATCTCTATCTCTCTCTCTCTCTCTCTCTCTCTCTCTCTCTCTCTCTCTCTCTCTCTCTCTCTCTCTCTCAGCACAATTAACAGAAAGCCACAATTTGTCTCTATCTCTATCTCGATGTTGCATGACTCTGAACATACTTCAACAAAAATAATACTAAATACTTTGGAGTCAACATCAACTATAGAAAATGTGCATCTTTCTGCCCTGAGATTAAAAAAAAAGGATTATTAGAAGCAAAATATTCCAACAACTCACACATAACATAGGTCACTTACTTCAAGTAGAGCCACCTTTGGGTTCTCGCTCACCGCCTCGGAGAAGGCTGAAAGAAACCTATCCGAGAGACTCTGTTTAATGACAACTTCCCGAGCATTGACTACTGGGTTGACGATTTTCCTCTCCAGTTCTGTATATTCTATGGATGTCAACCTGTAATAAATCATGAAAGGATATCAAATGGTAAAAATTATTCTCAAGGCTTGGTTTCGGTGCTTATAGGTTATACAATGAAATTTCACTAGGTCAGGATATTTCTGCTGAATCATTCACATTAAAACATATTAAGGAGGAGATTAAATGCATAATCCAATCAGAATTTCAAAATGTATTAATCAGATCACACAGATAAATCCTTTCATGGCATAGTGACAAAAACCGAGGTAATTAACACAGGTGAATACAGGGAAAACCTCAATAGGTCAGACCATTTCTCCTGAATGACTCACATTGAAATATATGAATGATGAGAAAAAGGTATAAATAAGACTGAATAACTTCACAAACCAAGAGATGTAACTGATGCATTTTGATTGTCTCTTATTCAGAATTACATGTAATTCTGAGGACAAGATAATTGAAATGCGTCAACTTCTTGAGTTGTGACGTTATTCAGTCTCACTTATTTCTTTTTCTACATTAGTTATAAAGATCATGAATGATGAGGTTAAATGCTCCATTTCATCAAAAATTTTAAATGTATTCATTTAAACAAGAGTGACAAATCTGAGGTAATTAATATAGACATACCCATTCATTGAATAGCTCTATGATATTATAACTATGGCAACTTTAGGATAAAAACATCACTATAATGAAAAAAAAACTATGCATTTATCTATCTATCTACCTATATGTATGTGAACAGATAATATATAGATATGTAGATAATATACAGAAATCAAATAAACTTCTATGATCAAAATAGTCTATTCATTATTCAATTCATGAAATTACCTCTTACCTACAAATTATTTACCTATCTAGCAAAGTACTATATATCCCTGGTTCTGCATTGGAAAATTCAGTTCAACCAACTACAGATAAATAGAAAGAAAGAAAGAAAAAGAAAAAAAAAATAATAATAATAATAATTATAATAATATAACATGCCCTAAGGTCACTGAATCCACATGGATGAAATGGTGTATAGGCATATGCTCCTGTATCTTTCAGTTATCCTCAGTCTTTCTCCTGTACTCATTTAAGCAGTGTTTGAGAATGTATTTGAGGTATATTTTCTCTACTTACCATATATTTTACATATGTAAATATACTTTAATATTCTGTGTTTTAGTCTTTACATTCATCTTTCAGATGATTAAATAAATGTAATTTGTAAGTGCTGGAAGCAAAAAATGTTACACTGCTACGTACATATACCACATAGTAAGACTAATTGTAGTTTTATTTGTACTGAATATTTGGATTTTTTCCTGTTATTATTTCCTAAATACACATATGTACAAAGCATTTGCATTTTATTAAGCATTATAAGTAATCTAGAGATAATTTATGGTACAGTT
This sequence comes from Penaeus japonicus, assembly GCF_977035675.1. Lineage (NCBI taxonomy): Eukaryota > Metazoa > Arthropoda > Malacostraca > Decapoda > Penaeidae > Penaeus > Penaeus japonicus. The sequence continues at coordinate 35,570,735 of NW_028234415.1, read as the reverse complement.
TACAGTAACCAGAAGGATATGCCAAGATTATATGTAAATATCCAACCATTTTCCATTCCAAAGAATACTTCATAAAATTCTTCATAGAATTAAGCTATCATGGATGTAGTAGTTCTGAAAGGTAAGGTATGTTTCATGATTAACACTCAGCACTTACCTAATATAGAACGGAGAAATCCCTTCCTTTATTGAGTTAACACAGATAGTAAGGAGTTGGGTATCCATTGAGCTGTTGTGGGATATGAATCTTTGATCAAAACTGCCTTCCAAAGACAGAACGGCATCCCTTTGGTGTGTCAGATGGACCCTGTATGCCATGACTTTCATCAACCAACTATCTGTGGCCACCACACAACACACACTGTTGACTTTGGTGCTGAATTTGTCAACCCTGTTAATGGTGAAAACAGTTTTAGTAAGTTTGGCTGCACTGATTTAGGTCTAGTGATACAGACTATAGAATTATAATCTTGTTTGAAAACCATTTATACTATGCTTATCATCCCATCTATTGCAATAAGCCATGGTATTCCACAAGAAATTTCGCAACAAAGTTTTTACCTGCGGAACTCAGTGTTGACATTACTAGCTACCGTAACCCAGGCATTTGGGGAAAGTACATCATTCTGAGCATAGAGAGCCAAGGTGCGACAGAGAGGATGGTTTTTCCAGTTGTTTTGCCGCCAGTAGGCTACTAATATAGCAACCATAATCACAGGAGCCACAGAACAGACAACCAAGAACATTACGGCATTTGGATGTATTTTACTATTCGCCCAATCCATTACCCATGGCTGTGTATTGAAAAGCATGATGAAATATCCTGGAAATAAAAAACATCATGAAAGATTAAAATAAAATATACAAAGAGAACCTAATTTACAAAAAAGCTTAATTTTGGACTAGACGTTAAGCAAGGTCACTCCAAACTGCCTAACAACATGAACTTTTTGCAAACGTCTTACCAGGCAGAAGAAGAGAATGCACAACCAGAGTAGCTGCTGTCCTCCTAACATGGTACTGAATAAAGCCGCTCAGCTGACTTCCCAACCAAGAGCCAAGCAAGGCTTCCACGGTTAGCCCTGCCGAGACCACTTCATCAGGAGGATACAGCACTATCAACGTGAAGAGACAGTACAGCAAGGAGTAACACCAAACCTCAGCTGCCATTTTCTCCTGTAATTTAAAGAATATTGTTTACTTTCTTAAGAATATTTTATTTTTTACTATTACTTTCCAAAAACAAATCGTAAACTATATTTTCATTTCATGCTTTGCGGTTCATCCTTAGTTTCCTTACATAAAATTTTTAAATTAAACAACAAGAAAAGAAGTTTAACAATGGTTTAAAGAACTGTTCTAAAAGTTCATATAGGCAAATGCATGACTATACTACACTCTATTTTCTATTATAACCTTCCTCTAAAAAACACAGATGCAGAAGAAAATGGTATCAGGATATTTTACACCTTCCAAGCAATCTGAAAGTGCAGACTGTCACAAATAAGAATGTGGGAGGAAGATATCTACCCAGCTGTTTGGACTGAATTGGAGGAATTATAATCACTGTTTGTCACTTATGCAAAAACATAAGTGCATATTCACAAATCTGGCCTATCAAGTTAAGGGGGATAATATCATCCTATACCTGCACACGATCTGCACCAGAATCTGTGCAATTTGTTCAAACTAACAAACTAGAAATAATAATTTTAAGAAAAATTATCTCCTGGAAAAGGTTAAAACATTTAGAATACTTTAAAAAAAGTAAACATCTGAAAAAATAGCAATAACAGGAAAAGGGAATGAGACTCTTCTATCAGTCTAACTCTTCTTTGATGTATTTTTGCAGGATTATTTGTTCATTCTATTTTCAATCAATTACAAGTAAATGGTTCTACCTAATTTAAAAACATTAAAAAATAATTAACAGTAATGACTTATCAATTTCTTACAGACATCATAATAAAAAGATCAATGCTAATCATGAAATAAAAACAACATCTTTTGAGTCAAGTCCTTCTTGGAACCTTCACTACGATGTAACCAGCTGAAAGCCAAATAAGGAAGTCATAATATATGGGTTAATTAAAGATACTTTGAGCATGAGTTCATTTTGGTGAGTTGTTTCTCTCAAGACTGGAGTTGCTTTTCAATGTCATGTAATAGATGTAATAATTCTAAATGTTCCATCTGACTTTTATAATTAGACGTTGTATATCTCACCACAATAACTGTGAACTACACTAACAAAATTCATATCAGGGATAGCAGGAAAAATTATATAATATGGGATTAGCAATAAGAGAAAAGGTAGCCCTTAAAGAGACAGAAGACACTAGAAGGATCCTGGGAGGTGACATGCTTATTTGAAGTCAAATTTTGCCACAGAGCAATACATTCAACCTTTCAATAAGTGTACATCCCCAATAGTAATTATGGCAAGGCAAGACACTGGATCATCTAGTAAAACATAACAATAATATGATAATCTTACAGTGGATCTTACAAGCAGAACCAAAAGCTTATTAATAAATGATGGTAGTAATTAATACAGTTGTTCATGTTACCAATGACAAAGTGCATAGGTACAGCTGACATTGCCTTAGATGCGTTCTGTTTCGTTAAAGAATTAAGATATGAGCAACTTAACAGCATAATTTGCTTGAACAATATAGAGAATTAATATATGACAATTACTTGTGACATCACTGCTGCTCTGATCAAGTAAACATGTAGTTTTAGTTGATGAAAACATGTCACATGTACATTACTTAATAAAAGAAACTGGGAGGGAGTACAGAGAGCAGATTTAGAAAGAAAAAAAATGGATTTACTCAATCAAATATCTTTTTTAATTCATTTGTCCCGATCATTATTTTTCTTATTCAAAACTCTTAACTTATAATTGGAATCCTTTCATCTCAGATCACAGTAAGTTTTAGTTGGACATGGATACAACAAACCCAATGCAAATACAAGGAAAAAGTATTATTTTGAAAGCCATTGTATGAGGGTTTATCACATTTACTAAAAATAAATTCCCTGGCACAGTTTCTATATTGCCAAAAAATCTAAGTGGCATTTTAGCCTATGCCAGAGGATGAAAGGTAAATAGGCCAATTTTGGATGTAAGGGCATGTTAGGAAGATTGGTAAATGTGAAATCATCTGTTTGCCTTCACATCTTCAGCATTCCAGGAGAGACAAAAAAAACTCCTTATATATATTTTGTCAAGAGAGAGAGTATAGACCTCCATGGTAATTCATACTCATGTAAGGAAATAATCTAAGCTCTGTCTGCCAAAATATATGTAGTGGAGGTCTGATGTCCTTGGCCAAAGGACCAAAGGTGCAAAGGCTGTAGTGGATGTTTGACAGGGTGCCACTATCAGGTTGTAGAGAAGAATGTAAGCCTTTCATCATATTTTATTGTGGATTTTGAAAGAACAAAGCCAATTATTAGAAAAAAATACCCATTTTAAGAGCTACTGGAGGTGCATTTTATGTATTTTCCTAAATAAGAATAATTGTAAATCAATAGAGTAAGTATAATCGCATGTGAAAAAAAAAACTTTTTAAAACTGCAACCTTAAGTAAGTGATAATTCTTAAAATAAGAATGTTATTTCTCTCTCATTATCATGATAAATATTCTTATCCATTGAAAATGTAAACTAATAACAAATCTAATATAGGCTTAGCTGTACATACATACAACTATACCAAGTAATAAAAATAACTACATATGGTACCTTTCAAGAACACAAATCATACATTACTACATCTGCAATTCCTACAGCCCAGTTTACATTAAAAAAAAAGACACAACCAACAATTGAAAAATTGACTCATGTCTCAGAAATTTTCTTTATATTAGCAGAAATATACTTTCCTAAAACATTCAAGCAAGTCACATTAATTCTATAAAAAAGCTATACTGACACTAACAACTTTTATATTGATGGGTTGCTTGACGTATAGTGGCCAGATTTAGTAGTTTTAGACCAACTATTTAGACAATATTGAGAGTAATTACAGTTACACAACCAGCTGCCACTACAGCTGAAGGATAACAAATCTACATTACATATATTCAAGCAAAACAGAGCTTCTAGACTTCTCTGAGGATGTATCATCAAATGAGGAACCAAATCAAGTTCTCTCTTGCCAGAATATATATGGTGGAGGTTTGTTTGTCTTTTCAGGATTGATGTAGGTGTAGAAGCCTTGACAATTGCTTGATGATGGGCCACTTCATTGCAGTGGCTGTTAGTTGACCCTTGTCTGCTCTCAGGCATTACCTTTAAGGAGAGTGATGACCCTAGAAATCACATAAGAGTTACTGATGGATATAAACATAATATATCATGGTTATTTTTATAATTTGGAAGTTTAACCAGGAATTTCCCTGGTATCTTTTAACCCATTAACGACAGGGCTATTTTGGCTCTAATTGGTCGAAATGCCGGGATATAACAAAATGCAGAAGCCTAACGCCTTGGGATCAGTAGACATCACACATAGTCCACCAACACCAAATAAAATAACATCAGGAATGAGCAGCGGTAAATTTTCCGAATAATGCCGCGTTACGAAATACCACAAAAGTGATATCGATGGATTCCTCTCAACCTCTACTATTCATATATAGTGATATTAATGAGCGCTTGCACCCCTGGACCCCACAATCTGGGTCTCTTTTCTTAAGGCACTTCGTGCTAGCTCGTCCTACTTCGGGGCATATTTCGCTTGCAAAATCTTAATC
>NW_028234415.1:35553469-35555969 GCF_977035675.1 Penaeus japonicus | reverse complement strand
GTGCCTGGCCTTGAGTGTGTAACAACAGGTAATTAGATAACCGTTATCTTTTGCTTCTTCCTGCTGACGGTCTCACTGCTTTGGTTCTCGAAGGAAGATAAACACATTGGTGACGTCAATAGTGCTGCTGCTCCAGATACTGCCGTGGTGAGAGTCGCTGTTCTCTGGTGACCACAAGTCGAAAGGCACTGAAAGCAGTAATGCGTTCAAGTTTCAGACGTGAGAACGTGTTTGGGGCTTCGTGTTGTTGTTGAGTTAAGGGAATGTAGAGATTGAGAAGAAGTAGTGAGGGTGTGCACGCGCGTGTGTGTGTGCGTGTGTGTGTGTGTGTGTGTGTGTGTGTGTGTGTGTGTGTGTGTGTGTATGTGTATGTGTATGTGTGTGTGTGTGTATGTGTATGTGTGTGTGTGTGTGTGTGTGTGTGTGTGTGTGTGTTCATACAACACTAACATGGGATGCTGCGTATTCCAATGTATAATGCACTAGTATTTGCGACTTTGGGTGACTACGATTTCTAGTGACGTCATTTACATTATTGGCGTGGTGAATACGAAGGTAATCATTATCATTTTGATAACAAAAATAATGACAAGAGCAATGATACTGATGATGATAACAAACCGCATCCAGAAATATTTATGAATTTAATGTTAAGGATTATAATGATGATGATAAAAATATTACTGATAATAAATCTAATAATAATAATGGAGATGATAGAAATATTGATGATGATTACACTAACCATGATAATGATAATGATGATAGTAATGATGATACTAATAATGCCAATAATAATGATACTAACAATAACAACAATATGATAATTATAATAACAATAATGATAGTAACGAAAATAATTCTAAATGTTGTAGTAGTGGAAGTATTAGTATCAGCAGTTGCTGCAGTAATGATGATGATAACGATAATTATCATAAGGGTAATGGCAACAATAATGATAATTATAATAATAAGAATAAGAATTATTATTATGATGATAATAATAACAGTAATAACAACAACAATAATACTAATAGTAATGATTATTATTATAATAGTGATAATAATAGTTATTACAATATTAATAACAATAAAAATAATGACAACCATGGCAATAAGAATGTTACTAATGATGGAGAAGATAATTTACATAAATACTGTTAGTAAGAACGATAATGGAGCATATAACAACAACAAAAACAAAAAAAAACTTTAAAGTGATGAATAGGAAAGTTAGTGAATGAATGAGCCGATGAGCATATCATTCAATTGACGAGTCAGAATAACCCGAAGAAGATGCTGAGACACAACCTGTAGGTCGACCAAGACACTCGTGCATGACGGGATGATGTGATAACGCCCTTTAATGACAGAAACGCAAGGACCTCCCTGGCCGTAAGTCGTACCTCGCTCCTCGTTAAAGAGAGCTGTAATTAACTCATAATAAACGACGCTGGGCATAAATAAATCACCGAACGAGAAATGCGGTTCCTCTGTTCCAGAACCGAATCGAGAGAGCGTGTGAGAGAGGGCCTACTTTCAGCTCGCGTTTTGGAGGCAGAGCAGCGTTGACAGATACGCTCGGAAAAAATAGAAAGCGTTTATCATGGCCGCTGTTTAGGTACACTCTCGTGTATAACTCTCCTTGATCATAGATGAAAACTTGCAGGGTTACTTAGCTGTGTTGCGTTGTGATTGTTGCATTGTGAAGACAAGAAGTAATACGTTATGTTCATAATTCAATCTTCTTACACCAATGCATGCAAACGATAAATCGAAACATTATGTTTGGTTTACGTTCATTTTTTTTTTCAGAGTGTGTATTGCGAAACAATACATTAAGAAAACATTATACCGCATGACTATCAGCAAACCTAGATTCAAAAGCATTAGCATAATAGTATAATATGCCGCATAAATCACACACTAGCAAATATTATATATCAGGGAAACCGCAACTCATTCCAGGTCCAAATTCCTACCGATGAGTGTCAGTTACGAGGAAGCACACGCCAGAGGATCCCATGACCTCGTGAAGCACAGAGACTCCTCCTCCCTGAAGACCCAGCGCTGGAGGCTGCATTCTTCCTATATCTTTTAATCTTTCGAAAACTTAGTGGTAGCGTCGGTCTTCTTTCGACAGCGTATTATTCAGACACATTTAAGCGTGAATAAGCGCCACGAAAGTGAATGAACGTTCATTCTTTTTTCCATTTATGTATCCATGAATAATCAATATTTCAATGATATTTCATCATAATCCTAAAGATGCATCATCTGAATGTCTTCATTTGATACAAATAATATTTGATAACATATGAACTGTGTATTTCTCACGGAAGATGTAATGAAGCGATTAACGGAATTCTGTCCGCCATTAAGCTGTGGTCTGACACACACACGTACCGACGACCACAAACTATGCCAATCCACACCACGACCAACACTCACCGTGCTTTTGGACCTTGGCCTATGTGAGTGCTTTATTACCCTCCTCCGG
>NW_028234415.1:35520969-35535969 GCF_977035675.1 Penaeus japonicus | reverse complement strand
GAACCTTGCTAAGCCTTGTATTTTTTTTTTTTTTCTTTTTTTTTCTTTTTTTTTATACTTTTTTTTTAATTTGCTTTTATTTTTCTATTATATACTGTTATCCTGGATTTTCCCTCTTTCTCTTTTTCCTTCCTTCTCTCACTTCCTTTCTCTTGCTCCTTCCCCCTCTTACTATCTTTCTCTTCCTCCTTCCTTCTCTCACTTCCTTTCTCTTCCTCCTTCCTTCTCTCTCTTCCTTTCTCTTCCTCTTTCCTTCTCTCTCTTCCTTTCTCTTCCTCCTTCCCTCTCTCACTTCCTTTCTCTTCCTCCTTCCTTCTCTCACTTCCTTTCTCTTCCTCCTTCCTACTCTCACCTTTTTTCTCTTCCAACTTCCCTCTTTTACTATCTTTCTCTTACTCCTTCCTTCTCTCTCTTCCTTTCTCTTCCTCCTTCCCTCTCTCACTTCCTTTCTCTTCCTCCTTCCTTCTCTCACTTCCTTTCTCTTCCTCCTTCCTACTCTCACCTTTTTTCTCTTCCAACTTCCCTCTTTTACTATCTTTCTCTTACTCCTTCCTTCTCTCTCTTCCTTTCTCTTCCTCCTTCCTTCTCTCACTTCCTTTCTCTTCCTCTTTCCTTCTCTCTCTTCCTTTCTCTTCCTCCTTCCCTCTCTCACTTCCTTTCTCTTCCTCCTTCCTTCTCTCACTTCCTTTCTCTTCCTCCTTCCTACTCTCACCTTTTTTCTCTTCCAACTTCCCTCTTTTACTATCTTTCTCTTACTCCTTCCTTCTCTCTCTTCCTTTCTCTTCCTCATTCCTTCTCTCACTTCCTTTCTCTTCCTCCTTCCTTCTGCCACCTCCTTTCTCTTCCTCCTTCCTTCTCTCACTTCCTTTCTCTTCCTCCTTCCTTCTCTCTCTTCCTTTCTCTTCCTCCTTCTCTCTCTTACTGTCTTTCTCTTCCTCCTTCTCTCTCTTACTGTCTTTCTCTTCCTCCTTCCTTCTCTCTCTTCCTTTCTCTTCCTCCTTCCCTCTCTTACTATCTTTCTCTTACTCCTTCCTTCTCTCACTTCCTTTCTCTTCCTCCTTCCCTCTCTCTCTTCCTTTCTCTTCCTCCTTCTCTCTCTTACTGTCTTTCTCTTCCTCCTTCTCTCTCTTACTGTCTTTCTCTTCCTCCTTCCTTCTCTCTCTTCCTTTCTCTTCCTCCTTCCCTCTCTTACAATCTTTCTCTTCCTCCTTCCTTCTCTCACTTCCTTTCTCTTCCTCCTTCCTTCTCTCTCTTCCTTTCTCTTCCTCCTTCCCTCTCTTACTATCTTTCTCTTCCTCCTTCCTTCTCTCTCTTCCTTTCTCTTCCTCCTTCCCTCTCTTACTATCTTTCTCCTCTTCCTATATCTTCTGAATTCTTGAACTATCCCGACCATCCTAGCCTAACCTTACATGCGAATCTACCTTACTTAGTCCCATTTGTCACCACTCTGTCTTCCTTTATTTTTTTATTTTTTTTATTTTCCTTTAAACTAAACCTTGAATCCGTTCGTACGACCATTTCGAAGGTTCTCGAAAAAAGGGGAGAAAACAAAAGAGAATTGCGATAGGAAATTAGGAGATAAAGGTAGTATTTTAAGATAACAGAAATGTAAAACTAAAATATAACTTTTTTTGGATCGCTCTAGTAGTATAGTTTAGTTGCAATAGAGCACCTCTGCACGACACATTATACGATTATTAGAAACGTGCAATGAATTTATTTGCCCTGTCAATTTTGGTTCTGTATCTCGTCTACAGAATCATGCAACATAGTGTGATAGTAATACAAGTCAATTCAATAAAACTAAACATATATACAAATGCAATATCAAAAGGATTGGTAATTATTATTACATGTACATACATTTAGGGTCCCGAGACAGGTCAAGATTGTATCGTAATTACAGTTTATGCTGCATAGATTTTGATCTTCAGTGTAACAAATTCAGGATTTTATTGTTAGAAAACTAGTATTTTTGGTAATGAAGTGTTTTACCCCGCCTCCACAGTGCAGTTTTTTTATTCATAATAAGCTTAGCAATTTTTACATTCTATTTATTTGTGATTTTCAGATCGTCCTTTTTATAATTCTTTATACTGTTGTTTTGCCATTTTATGTCATAATGTTTTACAATTTTGATTTCCATTCCACTTTCATTGATTTTTTATCGGTAATTGCATAATCAAAATCTATTGACAGATTTTAACTGGCTTGTTTATACCGTTCATCCCTGCTTAAATAAAGGGGCATTTTTATCCAAATAAAAATAGTATCAAAACAACCGTTTGAGTTTAATATCTACCTTATAAACAGGAAAAAAATGGTTGTTGCTAGTAATGGTTGTGGCCAGTACTTAATATCAGCCAATGGAATTTTGAAAAGCATCTACACCACTACCTCATAGGGACCATTCTTCTTTGACGGCCTGTAAGGTTGTTAGTTTTTTTTTAACATTATATATATATATATATATATATATATATATATATATATATATATATATATATATATATATATATATATATATATATATATATATATGTATGTATGTATGTATGTATTCTCTCTCTCTCTCTCTCTCTCTCTCTCTCTCTCTCTCTCTCTCTCTCTCTCTCTCTCTTGTTCTACATTGAAAACAGAGCCTTCTTATCCCTAGCTGTCATTCCTTTGACCCTCTTCGCAAGGCATCGACATCACATGTGAATCTGCCTTGCACTACAAAAGGTCTCTGAGCACAGATACTCTTACACGCATCCACTAAAAGAGAAATTCCACACTGAACTGCGGCTCCAGCTGTCATTTCACAAACTTCTGCTTCATGCAGATGCTCTAACAAGATGAACTCGTATGCCACCAAGTCTCTTACTAATTTTATTAGTGTGAGTGAGATTAGCACCTGCACACTGCCATGCAACGTACATTTGTAATGGTGTCAACGGTCGTAGACCAGATAGATAATTCAAGAGATAAATGTCGATGATGTTTATGAATACTAAATCAGTGACCATCAAACCTGTAGCTCAGGATGCACAGAATCGGCCCAGTGGTTCCCGAAACGACTCCTCCCTCCTTCCTCAGGAATCACTTCCTGACAAAGGCGACACTCGTGGTTAGGTCCGACCGGGAGCAACCGACGCGAGACAAAGTTGATTCAACTTTGATTTACTTTGAGTGGTGTCTGAAAGTTGGCCTGGTAGCAGTGGATATTCTTTGAGTGGTATGGCGAAAGTTCCTCTAGTAATCATGGATTTTGTAGAGAGATACCTCTTTCTATAGTCAGTCTTGCTTTTACTCTCATCGCTTTTGCAGCTGGTGTGATGGTTCCCATTCTTTTTTGTTTTTTATTTTTTTCTAGTTTAATTTCGTGTTATCCCTATCTATGCATCTTGATATCCTAGTAGAAAAAAAAGTCGATTCTGTGTCTTTCTGATTTCAACAATTAATCTATGAAAATGGCTTTTTGGGGTCGGTGATATTGTGACATTACACACACCTTCCTCGGTGTCTTCAGACTAAATTTTAAATTATTACGCTTTTTGATACTTATAATTGATTTTTTTTACTTAAATCCGCTATGGTTTTTAATCCAATAGTAGGTAATTTCTACGGGAGTTGGGAATCCTAAGGAAAAATTGACGAATATTTTGACGCATGCATTCAGATGTTGAAGTTTATATTTTTTAAAGAATGTATAATCTTAAAATGGTAGTATGGTATTACATAAGTGTGCGGTTGTAAGGGTGTGCGTGTTGTATGCACGCATGAGAATAATATTTCGACTTTGAAGATGTAAGAGTATGAGTAGGGGCGGGGACGTGGAAGCGAGGACTAACTTCTACAGGGTGTATGGTGATATTGAGGTTAAGAACCACTGCAATATATAAAGACGCTTGAAATCCCGACTCATGTTCGAGTAACTTTCCTAAAAATCAACTCTAAATCAGATATATATATATATATATATATATATATATATATATATATATATATATATGTATGTATGTATATATATACATATATATATTTGCTTACGGGTTTAAGAGATATATCATGACCTGTTGCCTGGTGTCACTGTTATCTCAGGGTTTATATCGATGTACCTTTGATGAAACTTGTGTTTTGTAGGTAACCGCTGAAATATACTACAGTTGCTTCAGATATATACTAAGGTATTCATTGATTTTTTCATACTACCGTAGTTCACAAAGTTTACACATTAAGTCTACTTATATATGATAAGGACCAATATCATGCCTTTAATTATATGAACGTACTCTACTATTCCCCTCGCTTACATATCTGCGTATACATATGAATCATGCACGTGTGTACATATACAAACCATATTAGTCTGTCAAAAAACCTCCTGGTCTTGAATCCACATGTACATTCAATTACCTGAAACATGCCTGGAACATTACTGACGTCAGAGATAAGTAAAGAGTGCTCACACCTCATCAATATTATAGGTGAAAACGTAAAAGTCACGAGTATTATGCTAATGAAGCAAGTATAACGAGTGAGGTCATGCAATATTAATAGTTAGTCAAGTGGTAAGATCCGGGGAATAGCGTGTGCAAGGTTTTCAGCGTTGCATGATAATAAATGAATTTTAGGACGAGGGGAAACTATTGCTCAGTTGCCGAGCTTCGTTTGTTTTTCAAAAGTAAACATACTAGTAAATGTTTAAAAGGTTTATTTTCTTTCTTTCTTTCTACGTTTATACGTGATATGGAACTGCATTTCTTACTCTGTTTTCTTTCTTTTTTTTTCCTTTTTTTCCATTTCTTGGTGTGTAGAAAGGTGGTTTTTCAATAATTGTTTTCCAGACTTTGGTGTGTTTCCTCGAACATACTTTAGGAAAGGTTGTATGCAGTTTCTGAATGGTTGTTTTGTGAAAGTGGTTGTTTGCTGTTTCTTTTCTCGCTTTCTCTTGATCATCTGCAGTTCTTCTTCCTGCACCTTTCTTCTTCCATTATTACTGATGATTTGTCCTTATTCTATTTTGTCAGTTCTCTTTTCCCCGTCCATTTTCTCTTCATTCTTCTTAACTCGTTAATGATCGAAATAATCACGAATACGTTGTTTTCAAGCAGGAAACAATCGTAAATACGTTATCGAACAGATGAAAAAAAGAAAAAAAAGAAACAGATAGTGCACGGTAAAACAGATACTGAACCAAACAGCATGTGAATAGACTAGACAATGCCCGATAATGACGAATAAGGAAGGAAAAAAGAAAAGTAAACAGTAACGGCGTGCGTTCGAGAGTGGAAGATTGATGTGAACAAGAGCGCCCTCCCAACCTGCACCGGGTGTTAAAGTTTCCCACGCGCCCTCGGGGACTCTGAATGAACTTTGTGCTCAAGTTATTTTCATCTTCTCGTTCCTGCATCCTAAGGATCTCCTCGGGGCTTTCTTCGTCCGTTCTGAACGGCGCTTGGCCCGGACTTGTTTTCTAGTTGTTGACAGAAACTCGTGGCAGGACATCTGCGTTCTTTTTTTTCTTTTTTTTTTTTTTTTTTTTTTTTTTTTTTTTTTTTTTTTTTTTTTTGCCAATACACTTCTTTCGAACTCCTTTTGAAGGTTAGTGTATGTTCTTGTAGAACGTACTGAAAAGGGGATAATTGAATAACTTCTCTTTTTTCTCTATTTGACACAAGATACTCTGTTGACATTCTCTCTAACAATTTGTATGGAGTGTAATGAACTATTGAAAAGCCTAACAAAGAGAATAAAAAAATATAAAATAAAAAACGGAGACCAGAGTTACCAGCACGTGTATATCGAGCAGCAAAGGTAAGGCTAAACGGATCTCCATGTTCCAGCACTCGAAAAGGAGGAACTGTATTTCGACTTAACAGCTGTGCGTAAACTCGCCCTTGATGCGGCCGGAAGTGGTTTCAAACGATGCGAGTGTTTATTGTTAGGCGCCTTCAGGAGGTAGACACGGTGGTTATTTTCTGTGTGATATTGCAATAACGTATCTTGCGTCTGAAATATCTCGAAGAATGTGGAACAGCAGGAGAGAGAGGGGGGTGGGGGGAGAGGGAAAAAGATAGAAGAGGAGGAGAAAGAGTGAGAGAGAGGAAGGTAGGGTGGGAAAGACAGAGGGAAGGAAATAGGGAGAAGGATGAATAGAAAGAAAGAGGGAGAAAAAGCGAGAAGGAAAAAAGAAGGAGGAGGATGAGAGAAAGAGAAAGAGCGAGAAGGAGAAAGAGAAATGAAGAGAAAAGGAGAGAGATAGAGAGAAAGAGAGATGGGAAGAAACAAAGCCTAGTCTAAATATTCGAAATGGCTCCAAGATATAGAGATGATCTGGCTTGTTTACAAGTGTTGGGGGCGAGAACTTCTTGATCCTGTATCCGCCTCACTTCCGTTTCAAGTTATCCCAGCGTCCCTCAGGCATGTCTGGAACATGATTTGAGAGTTAAGTGAGGCGGACGGGTTATGACTCATCAGTATTAGAGACGAGGTCATATGCGTCATGATCTTAATAAAACAGTAAAGAGAGAAAGAAAGAAACAAAAAAACGTAAGATGAAGGGAGGAAAAACGTGCAGCATTCAGAGAAATGCGCAAGTGACGACCTCGGAATAAAGCGTGGAAGGAAACGTTGGCTCGGGTGAGAAAGTTTTGCGCTTCGGTCGGAGAGCGAGGAAAAATGAAGCGCGGACCTTCACTGTCTGTGATGTCCGTGTTTGTTTGTCTTTATCTGTCTTTCTCTATCCTCTTTCGCTCGTTCAGTCTCTCTCTCTCTCTCTATCTATCCATCTCTCTCTCTATCTATCTATCCATCTCTCTCTCTATCTATCCATCTCTCTATCTATCTATCCATCTCTCTATCTATCTATCCATCTCTCTCTCTTATCTATCTATCCATCTCTCTCTCTCTTTCTCTCTCTCTCTCTCTCTCTCTTCACACACACACTGTCACTCACAATCACTATCACTTACTCAGTATCTCACTCTCAGTCAGTCAGGGCCTCTTTACACGAGGCGCTTTCCAACGCGCGTTAGCAGACTCGACGTTAGAAACTACCGCTCACACGAGGCGCTTTCAAACGCGGCGTCAACGCGACGCTTGAGTTTATGCGCGCGTTATATGTGTGTCTATGCCAATCAATGCAGAGAGAAACAGACAGTTTCAACCAGGATGGATGTAGAAGAGGTAACATGTGCTTGGGTCTTGAAGCGGCGATGGCTGCGGGAATAGATATATGTTTACACGAAGCGCTTTCCAACGTGCGTTAGCAAACGCGGCGTTAGAAACTACTGCTCTTTCAAACGCGGCGTCAATGTGATGCTTGTGTTTGTGTGTGCGTTATATTAGTGTCTGTGCCAAACAATGCAAGGGATAAATATGCAGATTACTTCATAAATGAAGGTAAACTTGCATGGCAGGATGGAATGGTTTAGAATGACACTGAACAACAACAGCAACAACAAAATAGTTTGGGAAGATAGAAAACTACTAGCTAGAGAGAGAAGGGATTTTGCTAATGCTGCTCAGTTGTAGTATACAATTTTGTTTTCATTAATAAGAAGGTCAGTGTCTATTGTCTCAAGCCTTTGTTCCTCCACACTAGTGATGGGACTGAAGAGCTGTGTGCGTGTCAAATGATTGAAAACTTCCTCCACGTAGAGTATCCTAGGGGTTGCCATAGTAACGCACATTCTCTCTCCTCATTGGTAGCAGCCCAGCCAACTAGAGAACACGCTGCTTTCAAAACGCGGCGTTAGCAAGGGACCCCGACGTTAACGCGGCGTCAGGCAAAACGCCCTTAGGCCCGGTTTACACGAGGCGCTTTCCAACGTGCGTTAGCAAACTCGGCGTTAGAAAACTACCGCTTACACGAGGCGCTTTCAAACACGGCGTCAACGCGACGATTGTGTCTGTGCGTGCGTTATATGTGTGTCTGTGCCAAACAATGCAGAGAGAAACAGACATATATATATATATATATATTAATATATATATATATATAGTGACCGTTTGAAGCGGCGCAAGCGGCGAGAAACTTCCAACACGTGGAGTATCCCAGGGGTTGCCATAGTAACGCGCATTCTCTCTCCTCATTGGTAGCAGTCCAGCCAATTAGAAAGTGCGCTGCTTTCAAAACGCCGCGGTAGCAAGGGACCCGACGTTGACTCGGCGTCAGAAAAAACGGCGCGTCACGTGTGACCGGTTCCATAGATACCATTGACTTTGCCTAACGCCACGTTTGTTAACGCGCGTTGAAAGCGCCTCGTGTAAATCAGGCCTTAGTCTCTCACTCTCACTCACTTAGGCCCGGTTTATACGAGGCGCTTTCAACGTGCGTTAACAAACGTGGCGTTAGGCAAAGTCAATGGTATCTATGGAACCGGTCACACGTGACGCGCCGTTTTGCCTGACGCCGAGTCAACGTCGGGTCCCTTGCTACCGCGGCGTTTTGAAAGCAGCGCGCTCTCTAATTGGATGGACTGCTACCAATGAGGAGAGAGAATGCGCGTTACTATGGCATCCCTTGGGATACTCCACGTGGAGGAAGTTTCTCGCCGCTTGCGCCGCTTCAAACGGTCACTATATATATATATATAATACTATATATATATATATATACATATATATATGTCTGTTTCTCTCTGCATTGTTTGGCACAGACACACATATAACGCACGCACAGACACAAGCGTCGCGTTGACGCCGCGTTTGAAAGCGCCTCGTGTAAAGCGGTAGTTACTAACGCCGAGTTTGCTAACGCATGTTGGAAAGCGCCTCGTGTAAACCGGGCCTTACTCAGTTTCCATATCTCTTTCTCTCTCTCTTCCTCGCTCTCTCTCTTTCCCCCTTTCTCTCTCTCTCTTTCTCTCTCTCTCTCTCTCTCTCTCTATATATATATATATATATATATATATATTATGTATATGTATATATATACATATATATACATATATATGGATACATATGTATACATACATACATATATGTATATATACATATATATATACATACATATATATACATACATACATATATGTATATATATGTATATATATACATATATATGTGTGTGTGTGTATATCTATATACATATATACATACACACACACGCCTGGCCGATGAGTTGCTTGTCATCTTGAAGAGGAAATGCCCCCGGGATTTACATCCTCCGAACAAGACCTTTGGCCGTGTCCGGAACTCTCTTCGCCTCCTTCAGAGACATCCTCGCTGCAAAATAAAGCATGGGGTGTTGCAATATTTGCTTTATTATTTTCCTTATCCTTGTGCCCATACTTATTATTATTGATATTATCATTACCAATTTCATCGTTAGTATTAGTATTATCATTATTGTCTTTACGCTATCTTGTTTTTATCATTGTTGTTATTAACATCAGTGTTAGTTATCATCATAACTGTTATCATTATTAATAATTGTCATCACCGTTATCATTATTAATAATATTCATCATCATCATCATTACGATCAGTTTATTTTTTTCTCATTATTGTTATTATCATCATTACTAGTATCATTATCATAGTTATTAATCGTCATCAGTGCTATTGTCATTACTCTCATTTTCTATTTATCTTACTTTACTAGGCCTTATCACACTATAACTATATAATTGGCATAATTCTGACATTCATTTGCAAATACGTTTAGAAATTGTTATTATTACATTACACGTGTCTTTACTTGGACTTTAACAAACACACACACACACATACACACACACACATACACACACACACACACACGAACCAAGCAAAACCCCTTGTGGCTCGCACTACACCTCCTTGGCCCTTTATTGCAACAGACTGAGTGCATTTGAACTTGACTTGGTCAACAGTTACCACCTCGTCGGCTCATGATAGGTTCTGTAAATCCCATCTACATGAAACAGTAGCTATTATATCCTGTTTTTATCCCTGTGGCCGGTGGGCGTGCATAGTTTTATGCTCAGTTTTTTGCGTTTAGGCAGCGATTCCAGTTAGGATTTTTTTCAACCTTTCATAGTGTGAACACGGTTGCTCGTATGTCTGCGTATACAGTGATTTTCCGAAATAGAAATAGAGTTCCAAAGTACAATTTCTTTATCTTGCGAAATACAAGTTGTATATTAAAAGATAGAAAGCACAAGAGGTGAAATAAAAGCAGGTGTGTTAATTCCCTTAAGAATCTCCAGATCTACAAGTAAAATCAAAGATTATCATCAGATGAATTGTCTGTTTTGTATAATACATGTTATTGTGAAAACACCGAAGAGGAAAAAGGAAAATAATTAATAATAATTATATAATAATGACCGTATATGTTAAACCTTCATCACTGACGACTTGCAAAATCTTGTATTTTCTAACTTGAGGAGAGAGCAGATGTCTAGTTATCATAATCATTAATATACATTTACTTTTCCCGCCATCTTGTATCTCTCTGTTCATTGCTCACTTTTATTAATTTATGGAGAAAAAAGAGAGAGAGAGAATTGAAGTTTTGGAATCATTTTTTACACATAAAGAGATAAATTTTACTTTTTGTGGGAAAGGATGTGATCTTGTGTGTGTGTGTGTGTGTGTGTGTGTGTGTGTGTGTGTGTGTGTTAGTCTTTCGTAAAAAAAAAAAATACCCAATTCGTATAAAATTCGTTTATTACTGTTATTTACAATCTATGCCTCTAGTGGAATAATGATGATGAGTAAGTTATTAGATATTTAGTTTATCGACAATTTCATACTCAAAAATGTTTAAATATGTAAGTGAATACAAATGTTGACCTCATGATATCCAATACTTGTTTATCATGAGAAAATTAATTCAGTTTGATATCCTTATGAGCGAGAATGCAAATAACCTGAGTGATTATACTTGCAAACCTAAGGATTATTGAAGGAAGAAGCATACAGACAGACAGAGAGGGATGAAGACAAAGAGAGGGAAATAGGAGGGAGGGAAGGAGAGAGAGAGAGAGAAACAAGGAGAAAGAGAAAGAGATAGAAAATGAGGGAGAATGGGGGAAGGGGGTGAAACAGGAAAAGTTAGATAAAGGACAGAGAGGAAAACAAAAAGAAAGAGAAATAGAAAGTCAGAGAGAGAGAGAGAGAGAGAGAAAGCATGACATTGATTAGAGATTATGTATTGATAAACGTTTTGTCAAGAATATATATAGTTATTGGTTAGCATGTCAGTGTTTTTGAGTTTTGTTTTTATACCTTTTTTGTTCTCTCGCTCTTTCATGTAGCAATCAACTTAAATATTTTAAAACTTCATCTGTTAACGATAGTCAAACAATTCTGTTTAAAAATTGATGATAAGCTTATAATTGATTTATCAAATACTTAGTTTATTTACGTTAATTTCATATTGATAAATTAATTTCAGATGAACAGGATACTTTTTTCAATACTAGAATTAACCTAGTAATAATATTTGTTTAACATAAACAGATGGATTCCATTTAAAATCCTTATTAACGAGAATGCAAATAGCGTGAATGATTCTACTTACAATCATATGATGATTGAATGAAGGAATTTGAATACCAATAGATTAATGAAGAATGGAAATCAATTAAAAATGAAAGGCAAGGGGACAAAAAAAAATCGATAATAAAAGAGTTGGAGGTATATAAGGACCAGCTTTCGACTTTTAACTAGCTCTCGGTGGTACAGACGGCAAAGCATCTAGCTCTCTTTTCAGGTTGGTTCGAGCGTCGGAGGTTCCCGGGTTCGAGACCAGTGAAGTCTTTCCTCGGGAAAAGTTAACAGGTGCCCTTGGCACTTGCTCGTGTTTGGCGGTTCACGAGCGTCTTCTACGAGAGATAACGTCCCCCATTCGAGGTCAAAGGTCATTCCGGTCGGCAGTGACGCAGGGAAGGCAGCACAGGCCTCTAGATTATAAGTTGGTTCAACTCTGTATGAGGTTCTGGTTGGTCCGATTGGGTGGTTGTTTTGCATTGATTTACCATCAGTTCGGAGCAGAAAGATTATATAAAACAGTCCTCGAGACTTTTTACTCCTTCACTTTTATCTATCTATGTTTTAACCAATAGCAAATCTAGTTCAAACATATAGTGTCTGTCGTCGTCTCCACAATCTACGCTCAATGCTGTATATTGCAGTTAAGGGATTAATCATATATAGTGCAAGTGGATGTGTGTTCACTTACCTTAGCTGTTGCAATAAGGGGAGAGGGCTTAAGCTTAGGGGATCCGTTTGATAATTCTAGATTGTCATAAAGCTTTTTGCCTTTTAGCACAAGTTATGTACATATATACATATATATATATATATATATATATATATATATATATATATATATATATATATATATATATATATATATATATATATATATATGCATGCTGTATTTATGTGCGCATGCGAGATGGAGAGAAGAAAAATATATTCTAAATCTGGCGTGATGAGATAGAAGTGCGGTTTAACGAGTAATAAAAGGCAGATTACCACGAGATCTTTAGAATGGAATCACCCAATAGCCCCTAATTCACAAAGAAAGGTTGTAATTCAATTTTTTTGCAATCTGAACGACTGAGATAACCTTGCCTGATCTTACCGTCTCTGGAAACTCATTTATAGTCGTCTTGAAGGGAAATAAGAGAGTAATATTCTTTCTTCAATTTGTTTCGTCAAGAAGGGTTTAATAATCTCATCAGATTTAAGTGACTCTTGTTTAATATTCGTAATAACGTTCATAACATTATAATACACATCCAAACACACACACGCTTACATACACACATACATACACACACACATACACACACACACACACACACACACACACACACACACACACACACACACACACACACACACACATATATATATATATATATATATATATATATATATATATATATATATATATATATATATGATAAATTCCTCTTTAGCACTGTTAAAAAAAACATGACAAGGTGAGACAATTTTGCAACAAATAGATTAGTCTCATTGTTTTTGGTGTTTAGGCAACAGATAAAAGATTGCGTCGATGGTATTGATTCCATTAAGACCGCAAACAATGACTGTCATGTACAACAGTGGCTGTGTCACTGACTGTCAACATTAGCATTGGAAAATTAATATTTGCTATTCTGCAATATACCCTCTTTTTTTCTTCCTATTTTTGAATAAAACGGAGATTTGATAAGCAAGTATTTGATACTCAGAACCAACATATGACTTAATTTCATTGCAGGAATATTGTATAACAAAGTATAAATGAATTTGTATTTTGTATAGAAATATTCTGTTCTCTTAGCAATCACATGAATTAAACAAATAACATTTGTGCTTCATAATGCTCTTTAGTAAGTTCTATTATAGTTCTACATCCGCGTTTATTCAGCAATTAACTTTATTCTTTATCTAAAACGACTCGATATTCATTCAAACGTTATTTAATGAAACAAAATGGCTTACATGGCGTTCCATGCTAGCGGCAAATTTGAACCACTGGCTTACATGAGTCAGATTCCATTGGCTGGACTATTCGCAGCAGATCAAAAGAGGAATCAATTTTGCTGTGTGGCAAATATTCATGGCCGTGCAATAATAATGGCAATGCATCATTTTGTTTTGGAATATACATTCTAGCTCAGTAACTGGAAATTGCAGTAAAAGAATAGTATGTGATAATAACGATAATGTTACGATACTGACAATAATAATAATTACAGTAATGGTAATAATAACGACGACAATGGCAATAATAATAATGCAATAATGTAATGATAAAGATGATACTAATGATGAATAATAATAATGATGATAATAAGCACACTAAAAGGTCCCTAATGATCCGAATATCCAGATGAATTCCCACAGGACGCTTTCCTCCATGAAATCAAGCTGTTTATGAACCAATCCGATAGTCTGCCATTTTCTTGAAGCTCCTTAGCTCCCCATTTCTTGCCGCCAGTGTGCGTGGGCGTCTGAAGTCCCAGCGTTTCCAAGAAGAGGCATAATTGCACGAGACCGACCCATCTGCCTCTATTTATGTAGCGCAATTGAGCAGCAAGAAACGTCGCTGCAAAATGCTTTCCATTAAGGTCCATTAACCCCTAAAACCTAAGAAGTGTCAGATGCGCTACGGTATTCATTTCCGTAAGAGATACACATGGCTTGATAATGCAGCTGTTGGATTAGAGCTAAAACTCTTCCTGATTATTAAGAGCAACTGTTATTGCATAAGCCATTTGGATTGTATCGTTTTCATGTTCGATTTCCCGATACGGCGAAAAAAAAATAAAAAGAACAGAGAGAATGAGTGAATTATAGTGTTGTTTTATTGCAGTTTGCATTTTGAGATCACGCTGAGGTAGAATGTTCTGAAGTTGCAACGATATATGAATTTCTTACAACCAACCGGTATACCGAGTACGGTGAATTCATCCCAGTGAGAGAGAAAGAGAGAGAGAGAGAGAGAGAGAGAGAGGAAGGGAGGAGAGAGGAAGAGAGGGGGTCAAGTAGGAGAGAAAGGAGCTGAGAGAGGAAGAGGACGAGGGGAGAGATGAGAGTGAGGAGAGGAGAGGAGGGGGAGGGAAGGAGAACGTGAGAGAGTGGAGAGATGAGAACCGAGAGAGAGAGAGAGAGAGAGAAACAGAGGGAGAGATGAACATAGAGAGAGAGAGAAAGAGAGAGAGAGTGGGGGGGAGGAGGGGGGGAGAATTACTTATTAAATAATTGCAATATACCAATGATGAATAGCAACTTCCATTACAAGGTTTTTTAAGGTTATGTGGTTATTCGTCAAATGTTTTAGTGGTGAAATAAATTTGTGGGGGAAACCACTCATACAATTTTATACTCGCATCCGTATTTTCAAATGACTCGACACATTCGCTTTAAATGAAGTTACAGATTAGAAAATAAAGAATATATAGAAAAAGATATGAAATATATATATATATATATATATATATATATACACACATCTCATGCATTCAGGTTTGATCAATTCTGCAAGGATTGATATTGCGTCGTTGG
>NW_028234415.1:35503469-35505969 GCF_977035675.1 Penaeus japonicus | reverse complement strand
TTATTGATATATTCATTCCTATTATTATCATTATTATCATGATCATTATTATCATCATCCTAATCATTATTATCATTATCATTGTTTTCATTATGAACATCATCAATATTATTATCATTGATATTTTTATTATCATTACCCTTATTTTCATTATCAACATCACTTTATAATTGTCATTATCATTATCATAGGTATTATTATCATTACTAGCATCATCATTATCATCATCATCATTATCATCTTTATTATCATTATCATTATAACTATAACGATAATGATGATAGGGATAATAGTAATGATAGTAGTAATATTCACTATCATCATCAGGATCATTTTTACGTATTTTTATTGTTTAAACGTTATCATCATTGTTAATAATATCATCATTATCATTATTATCATTAATATCAATATTGATATTTTTGAGCAATGATGATGATAATAATGATAATGATGATAACAATAGTAGTAATAATGAAGATAATGCTAATAATTATGATGATGATGAAAATCATAATGATAATGATAACAATAATAACGATGATAATGAAACTAATTATCATTGTAATGATAGTAGTACTAGTAGTTGTAACAGTATTGATATAATCATAATAGTAATATAATGTTAGTAATATTGATGATAATGATAACGATGATATTAATAATGATGGTTATGATAATGATGATAATGATGATCATAAAAATGATAATAACAAATATGATAGTGATGATGATAAGGATAATCATGATAACAAAATTATCATACTAATAATAGCAATCATATCAATAATCATGATAATACTAGCAATGATGATAATAATAATGATGTGATGATGGTAATAGTAATAATCATTAACATCATTATCAATATCATCACAGTTATCATTATTTTTATAATGTTATCATCACTTTCATTATCATGTTAAATTATTAATTAATATTATTATCATAACAATATTGCTACTAGTAATGATAACAGTGATAATGATAATAATAATGATTATGCCATTAGTTGTACTGACAACAATAATTATGTTAATGTTAAATGATAAAATGATGATAAAGATAAAAATAATGTTGATATAACTACAATGATAATAATAGTGATGATTACATGACAACAATGATAATGATTATGATAATGATAGTAACAATGATAATGATGATAATGTTAATGATAATGATCTTGATGATAATAATAACAATGACAATCTTATTGATAAATATGATACTAACGATAATGGTAATAACGCTATTGATGAAAGTAACAATATTGATAATGGATATAATAATGATATTGATAATAAATAATGATAAAAATAATGCCATTATTAGTATTAGTAATGATAGTGATTATATCAGTAATAATGATAATGACGATGACGATATTAATAATGAAAGAAACAGTAATGATGATAATGACGATGATGATGATAACAAAAATAATGATATTAATGATAACAACAATGTTAATGAGGATAACAATGATGACAATGATAGCAAATGTAATAATGATAATGGTAGTAATAATATTAACAATGATGATAATAATGATAATGATAGCAAATATGATGCTGATGATAATCCTAATGCTAATGGTAGTCTAATGCTAATGATGATAATAACATTTTTTTAATGATGACTATAATAATAATGGCAATAATAATGAAAAATACAATGAAAATATGATGATAGTGATTATGATAATACTAAAATTGATAACAATTATAATAATAATAAAGATTATAACAGTGATGATGATAATAGTGATAAAAGTTATGATAATGATAACGACAATATAGAAATGATGATAATAATAATTACAAAATAATAATGATAATAAATAGTAGTAATAATAACAACACTAATAAAGTTGACAGCAATAATGATGATGATAACGACGATAGTGATAACAATAACAGTAAAAAAAACAATAACCATAACAACAATACAATTTTACATAAACAACCTTAACGATCCTCATCATCAAGCCCCTTTTAAAGCATAATGCGACTGTGGAGTACGCAAGATTGCATCCTTTGTTGCAGCAGCAAGGATCGAAGATTTAGAGGAGTCCCCCTTGGAATCAACACAGCGCCACCTATGTTTGTGGAGCGCTACCTGGCTTGTTTTCATCCTTCCTTGGATTTTTTTCTTTTTTTTTTCATTTCATTGCCACTTTTAGAAACGAGATTTTAAGAATTAAGTTTTTGTTTTTTTTATCGGAGGATATGTAATGTATCTTCTAATCATCACAAATCATCATCTTGGGTCGTATGTCTGTCTGTCTTTCATTTTTTTTTTTTTTTCTTCTTTTTTTTTTTTGTCGATATTGCGCTTCGGAGAATGAGTGACGTTATGCATATTTTCGCCCTTTGTACATGGTATATCCATTTTTTAATATACGGGCTGGGGAATCTCTTTTTTTTTTTTTTTTTTGGCGGGGGGTAGGGGTGGTGTTTGATCTTTGGCTTCTTTAACCTAACCTAAAACAAATTTA
>NW_028234415.1:35463469-35473469 GCF_977035675.1 Penaeus japonicus | reverse complement strand
GAGAGAGAGAGAAAGAAGAGAGTGGAGAGGAGATATAGAGAGAGTGAGTGAGGAGAGAGAAGAGAGAAGGAGAGAGAGAGAGAGAGAGAGGAGAGAAAGAGTGGAGTGAGTGAGTGAGAGAGACGAGAGAGAGAGAGAGAAAGAGGAGAGTGAGAGAAGAGAGAGAGAGGAGAGAGAAGAGAGAGAGGAGTGAGAGAGAGAGAGTAGGAGAGAGAAGAGAGAAGAGAGAGAGAGAGAGTGAGTGAGTGAAGTGAGTGAGTGAGAGAGAAAGAGGAGAGTGAGAGAAGAGAGAGAGCGGAAAGAGAGATGCGAGAGAGAGAGAAGAGAAGAGAAAGGAGAGGAGAGGAGGCGAGGTGAGAAGAGAGGAGAGAGGAAGAAGAGAGCGGTAGAGCGAGACAGAGAGAGAGAGGAGAGAGAAAGAGAGGAGAGAGAGAGAGAGAGTGATGAGAGAGGAGAGAGAGAGAGTAGTGAGAGAGAGAAGAGAGAAGAGAGAGACGAAAAAAAAATTTGGGATGAGGGATAAATGAAGGGCTTCCATGTCGGTCAGGGGGAGCGCGATCGACCACAGAGAAATTGAAATCAAAAGAGACAATGTTGTTGACAAAATCTTTTCATATCCCTTAGTAATCACATTACATTACGTGTCAGTACATTATTTTGATTTAAAGAGAAAAGAGAACATGACGAATAGGGAAAATATCCGTGTGGATTTTACGCGAATATCAGAGTTAAAAACAAATCATTTTACATGTGACGAACTTGTCAAATGTATCTATAAACCATAACAAAATGGCATTAATTTCATGTGAATGTAATATGCATTTGTCTGGAAGTCCACATTTGTTACTTTATTTTTCTGAAAAAAGGGTTTGTATTACGAGAGAGAGAAATAGAGAGAGGCAGTTAGGAAGGAAGACAGGGAGAAGGACAGACGCAAGCATAGACAAATAAATGAGGGGGCAAATAAAGGACGAAGACGAATGGAAGGAAAGAAAAAGAGAAAGGAATAAGTGTTATTTAGAATAAGGGTAAATAAGCTACATTAATTGTTGTGAAGAGATTTGCGAAGACGAAGCGTCGCCAGGGTTCAGTGTTGCCACCTCTAGGAAAAAAAAAAAAATTGTACCGTACGTGTCACTGAAGAATTATCGTTCGTACCAATAAATATTGCAAAATGTACCACATGTACCACTTTCTATCTTATGAAAATATGATGTTTAATAAACTAATTCACACACAAAAAAAAAATCCTTGAAAATCAACGCATCAAGGGAAAAAATCAGTTCCTTAATTCAATTGAGTTGATATTAAGAAACGATATTTCTATGTACCGAAGAGACAAAAATCTCTGAAAATCAGTATCATTATCTATCCTATTTTCATAATTGGAACGAAGTCATTTAATGACCATATAAATGTTATTCAGGAATACAATTAAAAAAAAAAGAACTAAAAAAAAAAAGAGTGGATTGGTTCCTAGCTCCAGGCGTCAAAGTCAAAGAGGACTCAAAGAGGTTTCTTGCGACTGCAACCGGTCATCCTCACAACTACTTCATTACGCACTATCAAATTTTTACGCAACATATTAATTCTCAGTTATTACACAGTATATGGGACATTCGTATATAAGGCTCAAAATCAATTAATATTTGTGCTTTGAGCTTCAGGACAAAAAAAAGATCTTTCTTTTCTTTTCTTTTATCTCTTTTTTAGAAAATGCTTTCAAAAAGTTTTATTTTTTTTATTTATTCAAGCTATATTTGCATCATAAATAAGGATAATTATACAGGAAATTATTTGAGTTTTTCTATTGAAAACTGTCAGAAAGATACGTCTGTTAATTATTATAGGACATAGGTTTAAAAAATATATATATTTCAGTTTTATGTGATACAATTGTTTTAATCAAGTAGTTTACCTAGAATGAGAGGAAGGAGAAATGGGTGATAGCGATTGAGTACCTACACTCCGATGACGGTAGGTCAAGAGCAGGTACTCGAACACGAGGGAATATATATATATATATATATATATATATATATATATATATATATATATATATATATATGTGTGTGTGTGTGTGTGTGTGTGTGTGTGTGTGTGTGTGTGTGTGTGTGTGTGTGTGTGTGTGTGTGTGTGTGCATGTGTATGTGTGTGTGTGTGTGTGTGTGTGTGTGTATGTCTGTGTGTGTGTGTGTATGTATATATATATATATATATATATATATATATATAATATATATAATATATAATATATATATATATATATATATACACACATTTATATATGTATATATAGATATATATATATATATATATATATATACATTTATATATGTATATATATATATATATATATATATATATATATATATGTGTGTGTGTGTGTGTGTGTGTGTGTGTATACACACACACACATATATATACACGTATAAATACACACCCACACGCGTGTCAAAAGCAACTGGAACCCAGAGCTCCTCCATTGGTCTCTCGCTCAGCATACGGAATAACAGAATATGGACTTGCAAATACGCGTTATTCATTATCCTCTGTCTCTTTTTCTCTCTCTTCGTTGGGTATCTCCTTGTGTGTTTGTTTGTTTCTCAGACTTTGTATTTGTTTGTGAGTGTTCTTCCTTTACTGGCTTATTTCTCGTGATTATTGTCTCTATATGTTCGTTTCCATTTGTTCGTTTCCCATCAGAGCAAAAATATAAACACACATACCATAAATAATTACATACTCCTACGCGTAACAAAACATTTTTACAGCAGTGTGAGTTGGAGCAAATTATATATATATATATCATTATGCTAATACTTAAAAAAAAAAAAAACATTGATACCATATTAGTTCCTATTTTAAGCTATGAGTAATTGATAGATAGATACTACCCTTTCCCTATTCAAAAGAGTTATTTTTCACTCTAAGCCATAAGCTTGGATGTGTATTTGAAATAATGGCTCTTCACCCGAGGAGAACTTCATCCCCATGACCGTACTACTCAGGCAAATGAAACTGTCACAATTCATTCAATACCTAAAAAAATTTTTACCCCCCACCCAAACAACCCCCCCCCCCCCCACCCCCCCCCCCCCCCCCCCACCCCCCCCCACCCCCCCCCCCCAAACAACACCAACACACAACACTATGAAAATACGATCGTGTACAAATTTTTTATTTCTTCTTCTTCTTCTTCTTCTTCTTCTTATTATTATTATTATTATTATTATTATTATTATTATTATTATTATTATTATTATTATTATTATTATTATTATCATTATTACTATTATTATTATTATTATTATTATTATTATTATTGTTATTATTTATTATTATTATTATTATTATTATTTTTTTTTTTTTTTTTTTTTTCTTTTTCTTTTTTTTTTTTTTTTTTTTTTGCTTTACAGGTCGTTTTCTGCTCAGGTGAGGCAGGGACACTGGAAGCAACTTCCGACGTTAAAGCTGTTGGTGTAAGTCGGATCTAGGCAATCTCTTGTCGGATTTCGTTACGGGATGCAACTGCGGCTGCAATCTTGCACTTTCGACGTGTCTTTACTCTGACCTCGTCGTCGGGTTGGTTACACGAGGGCTGAGGCAGCGCGGTTCCCTCGATTTGTACCAATATATGAAACGTCTACTTGACCTAACGAACATACATATTTACAATGAGCTTTTATTAATAACTTACTCTGATAATGCGACACTAATGAATGCCGAAAAAAGAACAAAATACTGCAATGAATTCAGAGCTCTCCACACACTATATTCTGCTAAATATGCTCGTGTCTATATGCTGAAAATATCATATCAAAATTGTTCATGAACTGTACATTAATTGCATGCGTCATATTTAACAGTGCAATAATTTACTAATTCCTAAAGGATTCTTACATTTGAAACTGGTTCTGCATTATACAGATATTACCTATATTGATGTTCATGTACGTAAAGAAATAAAAAAAAAAATTTTACTCTTTATTTTACTTATCTATTACACAACAACTAATACACATTTCAGTAGGTTATTGAAACAAAAGTACTCGAACCTACCCAAGTATTATTCAAAAGCATGCATTAAGATTGAAAATGTAGGAATTTAAATATCCTACTTTCTATAAAGTATTAGAATTTACCTAAAACTAAAAAGACTCCTCTTAATAGTTATGGCTCTGAGGATTCTACACACCTCTCGCCACAAAGGGCTACCGTTAATAGCACTTAAGCACTCATTAAGTGTATCTTGACATCATAATAAAGCATTAAGAAGGTAAGAAAAAAAACTTATCTACCTGAAAAGTCTGGTGTTCAGAAGACTGAAGCTGAGAAGCATGAGCCCATTCAACTCGATTATAGATTAAGTTAATTATTGCACTAATGCAATGCCCTACCAGACCTAGAGGAAAGGAATATGAATCAAATATAAAGGACCAGTCTCCTCATTATCAAATTTCCATCTCTAGATATCAGATGCTATTCTGAGAAATGGTATTCTGAGAAATGGTATTCTGAGACCTTCGAATACCTCGCTCTAGTCTGCCATAATGAGGGGAGAAGCCGGCACCCTAGGCTACTCACCTGGAATTAGAGAATCTAGAAGCTTATGTAGCCAGGTCAGACGTCCATGGCCGCTGAGGATGCCGCCGGTGTACGAGGAACTTTGGCAGCAAAATGACGAAGGGAAAGAGGTGACCGGTCAAGTCAGGACCAGAGGCCAAACTTGGAAAAGAACAATGGCCACTAAGTGGCAGAAGTCGCCGATCCCAACCTTCCAGGATAGCAACTGAATGGCAATGGAGAACGTGACAGGGGATCAGAAGTTGCACGGAGTTCCACTGACATCTTTCGATATAATAATGCACGCAAACACACACACACACACACACAAATACACACACACACACATGTATATGTATATATATATATGTATATATAAATATATATATATATATATATATATATATATATATATATATATAGTATATATAGTATATAAGTATATATAATATATCTAAAATAAGAGTATGTAGAATAGTATAGTATATAATATATATATAATATCTTTATAATATATATATATTAAATATATATCTAGTATCTGTGTGTGTGTGTGTCTACGTGTGCGTACGTGCGTTTCAGTAAAAATAGCAAGGTTGCATCTATATCAAAGAGGGATTTTTTACTATTGACATATTCTCATATATCTAGCATACTGATTCGAAGCCCGGAATAGGATCAGGTGAAATTTGCTTTCATCTCAAACATTCGCATGTAATAAAGTTAGGAAGAAGGATTTTGTGACATATACGGAAATACATATGGAGAATCATATAGAATCTTCTAGAATCCTGCTTCTTCCTGCCATAAAAAAGAAAGAAAAAAATATGACAAGGAATCATGCCACGCACGGCCACTGACAATCTTTGGCTACTAAAAAAAAAAAAAAAAAAAAAGACTGGATAATAAATCAAAGAAATTAGATTTTTTCTTCTGAGTTTGAAGTGGTTCTAAGAAGTAAAGTGATTATGTGTATTCACCGTATATTTTTAACTATTGTTCAGTCAGTCAATTACTCTATCATTTCATCCATCAATCATAAGTAATTTAGTCAATCTATCAGCGTCTATCTATTCGTATAAGTCGTCTTCTATAGATATAATTCCCATTCCCGAGAGAACAAAGAGAGAGAGAGTGAGAGAGAGAAGTGTATTATCATATAACTTTCTGCACTTTACTGTCTTGTTTACTTTGAATTATTATTGTTTTTGTTGTTGTTGTTATAAGTCTTTTTATTATTTGTTTTGTTGGACATCTTATTCATAACACTGTTGATGATAATGATTACTTGATTTTCAATAATACCATTGATATGTGTGTATATATATATATATATATATATATATATATATATATATATATATATATATAATATATATATATATATATATAATATATATATATATATAATATATATATATATATATATAATATATATATATATATATATAATATATATATATATATGTGTGTGTGTGTGTGTCTACGTGTGCGTACGTCGCGCGTTTCGTGTCAGTATAAAAATAGCAAGGGTTGCATCTATATCAAAGAGGGATTTTTTACTATTGACATATTCTCATATATCTAGCATACTGATTCGAAGCCCGGAAAATGCCGGAGATTAGGATCAAGTGGTGGAAATTATTTGCTTTCATCTCAAACATTTCGCATGTAATAAAGTTAGGAAGAAGGATTTTGTGACATATAACGGAAATACATATGGAGGGAATCATATAGAAATCTTCTAGAATCCTGCATTCTTCCTGCCATAAAAAAAAGAAAGAAAAAAATATGATAAGGAATCATGCCACGCAAGGCCACTGACAATCTTTGGCTACTAAAAAAAAAAAAAAAAAAAAAAAGACTGGATAATAAATCAAAGAAATTAGATTTTTTTCTTCTGAGTTTGAAGTGGTTCTAAGAAGTAAAGTGATTATGTGTATTCACTGTATATTTTTAACTATTGTTCAGTCAGTCAATTACTCTATCATTTCATCCATCAATCATAAGTAATTTAGTCAATCTATCAGCGTGTCTATCTATTCGTATAAGTCGTCTTCTATTAGATATAATTTCCCATTCCCGAGAGAACAAAGAGAGAGAGAGTGAGAGAGAGAGAAGTGTATTATCATATAACTTTCTGCACTTTACTGTCTTGTTTACTTTGAATTATTATTGTTTTTGTTGTTGTTGTTATAAGTCTTTTTATTATTTGTTTTGTTGGACATCTTATTCATAACACTGTTGATGATAATGATTACTTGATTTTCAATAATACCATTTATATGTGTGTATTATATTTATATCTATATTGAGGCTATATATATATATATATATATATATATATATATGTGTGTGTGTGTGTGTGTGTGTGTGTGTGTGTGTGTGTGTGTGTGTGTGTGTGTGTGTGTGTGTATGTATATATTTTTTTAATCATTCTATTGTCATCATTACTATAACTATAACTATTTATATTATTATTATCATCATCATCAGTATTATTATCATCATAATTGCTAAATTCATAATTATCATCATAATTATTTTATCTTTATCATTATTACTATCATCTTTACTACCATTACTATTGTTATTACCAATACTATCAATATCTATGTAACTAGTATTGTTATCAGTCACTGTAATATTACAATGATTACCATCGCTAACCCAGTCTAAAAGGTTACACATGGCACGACGCGACGTTTGGTTTGTGGGGTGGCAGTTCGTAGACTTGGAAAGGGTGGCGGTGCGGCTGGGGGCGGCAAGTTAAGGGGGGGGGTTGGTGTGGGGGGGGTCGTAGGCGGCAGGTTGTTGGCAGTTTGGGTTGGCTGGGTAGTGGTTGTTGTGGGTGTCAGTTCGTAGGATTAGAAAAGGAAAAGAAAGTAGAAGATGTAGAAAAAGAAGAAACAGCCGAAACCCGCTGTTCCAGTGAGGGTGCAGCGCCACATGGACTCGCCAGTCAGTGCCCCGAATAAATGGAAACCTTCGACCATTAGAGTATAAACACACAAACACATGCTGTGGATCTATGAATGAAGAGGATACAATTCTTTGTTTGTGGAATAATGTAGCTGCTAATTTTAAGGAAGATCTGGAGGAAGATATTAATTTCGACTGATTCACGTAATATTAGATCCATGATTACAATCAGTAGAAGAGAGGAGGTTAGGTGATTGAGAACACTTCTGTGACATTCTAGAAGAAATTTCTTTTTCGCTTCTTGATTTCCGAATAAAAAGAGTTATGGTGAAAAATTCAATCGTGATATTTCGTCCTTATATGAAGAAATCTTCGATGACATAATGACCTTGAATTGCTAGTAGTATGGAATTAACCGTTTAATTGCAATATTTAAAGACTTCTCTGGCTAAGTGACTTAAGATACTTACCTTACCTTTTCTCCACACTTAATCAGATGATTACTTTCTTTGTATTTATGAAAATAAGATCGTAATGGCAACGCCTAATTTCTTTGTAATTGCAAAATGATCTCTCAATTGTTTTGGAGAGATGATGAGAGAAGACAAGATGGTGGTTGGCGATTTTTCTTTTCTTTCTCTCATATATAACCATATATCATGGTTTTGAATAAGAATCTTGAACTAATATAATTTGTAAAATTTGCCATGCAAGGTAAATGGGAAAAGGAAGAGGCTTCATTGCCAATATTTTTCTCGTATTTTTATTTTCTATATATTCAAATTCTTATTATCATAACTTAGGAAATCATAACTTCAGTGGAATCGAGTTATTTCACACTTTTACAGGGGCACCAGACATTAATCTCAGATTTAAATGCACATGCAATTAGCAAGACATAATTAGTTGGTTAGGTAGGTAGACAGGACTAATTCCCAGGTCTGGTTCTTAAGGATCACAGATTCTCCACAGAGAACCAGCATGCAAGAAATCATTTGGTATGCAACATCACTTCCTGGAACACTCACATGGCTAAATGCTTAACTCTCCTTGGAAGACTGCCAGTAAGAAAGCCAGCAAAGCAAGGCCAGACCTGGGGGGTGAGGCAATGGAGGGATCTACGTTCATGACAAAAGCTGTACTCATTCTGATCATATGACCTCCCTCGATCCCTGGAGAGGTCAGATCGCCGAAGGATGGCATGGCACAGGCACTATTATGGATTGGCCACATGGAGATATTCTTTATGGCTTCCAGCACGGATCCTTTTGCAGTACATATTAAACTGCTCGGCCCCCTACTAGCACTAACATCGCTATGTACTGTCTGCTCTTGGTCGTCCTCCACATTTGACCTTTGTCGTCATCTTCTATCATGGTCTTTAGCCGGTGTTGCGTATGTGTAACACCCTTTTTACTTATCTTCAGCTCTGGCATGAGATTTATTGATTTGGCACCATCAGTTCTTTCAGCGAGCGAAAGTAAAATCCAAACCTTGTTCTCGCTTAATGTTTCACGGGAGTTTTGTTCCTGCAATTGTATCCCCAGGAACGCAACAGCCCATGGTAATAAAGCATTAATACAGCGCGCCCGTCAAGTCATGCATCTTCGTGCCAGGTGGAGGAAATGAATATGGGAATAGAAGCGGAGATGTTCACATTGGAGAAGATCCGTTTGAAAAACAATTCATCAGCAACAGCTCTACTCTGCTCAGTCCCAGCGCTGATGGAAACGTTAGCCTATTTTTTGTTAGTCTTTTTCATACTTTTAGATCAAATATTAAGACTATTCTTCGTAATATCCTGCTTATAAATCACTGATTAGAATCTATAAGTGAGGCAATCTAATACTAATACAAAATCGTAATTGAAAAAGCAGAACGAGTCATGTAAACGAAACATTTCAGAACTAGAATATAAATTGGTAAGTTAATATCACAGTATTAATTCATAAGGATGATCTAAGATGAAATAACATTATGAATACGTTGACTTCCTACTTGAAAGGATATAGGAATGAAAGAAAACTGATATACTTTTAAAATAATGAACATTATATAATTTACGTTCAAATGTGAGGTTAAAGTGAGAGGAGAAATGAGGATGTGAGGTCACGTTGCAGATTGACAACGCGTAAGGGAGAGGAACTTGTCAGTCCTGTTTTTTTTCTTTTTCTTCTTTTTCTTCTCTCCTCCTCCTCCTCCTTCTTCTTTTACATATTCATGATTTATTCCGCGTTCACAGTTACCAAGGCGAAATGTTTTCAAAAGACAGAGGTGAAGGTTTCCCGTCTATGTTCACGATATAACGCAAGCGAGGAAGGAAATAATTGTAGAAAAGATGAAAAGATATGAAAAGATAGCAGAAAACACCCAGTCTGCTCTCGCATTGCATTGCAACATTCGCAATGTGCGCGCGACAGAAATAATGACACACGTCGAGAAGAGACAGGTTTATCTACAGGTTATTAAATGAATGAGGAAAAAGATAATGCATTTATGTGAAATTTGGTTA
>NW_028234415.1:35438469-35443469 GCF_977035675.1 Penaeus japonicus | reverse complement strand
CAACTTTGAAAAGGTTATGAAAGGAGAGGTGATTGTGACACTTCATGTTTCCGATGATGAAGACAGACTTCACTCATGGAAGGGGCAATCCATGAGCACTGGATTAGGCCATGTGTAATCTTTGGGAGTCAGAAGTTCCAAGGGTGTAAGCTATCAACATACCTACATAGTGTGTTACAGTGTCATGTGCTTCAGACATAGAGAGATGAAGATACAACAGGTGTCTCTGAAGAGGCCGTATGGATGATTAAAAATGGCCAGGTAATTGAAGCTTTGTGGATGTGGATGAAAATCATATATAGGCTTAGGGTAAACTATTAATTGAACTGGAATTGATGCTAAAAAAGGAGACGTTAATAGGTATTGAAAAAATAGAATTGATGCCAATGAATTGACATCCATTGATGTAATGATTCATACTGTTACATGCACAGTCAATGTATTACACCAGATTACTATTATTGCAACATAATTTAATATGAAATGTAGTTTGCTGCCAGGAAATGGGTAATATGGCTTATTGTAATATTGTGATGTTTGAAATCACTTTTTATATTTTCATGTTGATGTTATTGGACTGAGTGCAATTTGAGTTGTGCAACGCGAATGAAATATCGATCATACGGAATAGGAATCGATTCAGAATTGAAAAGCTTATGAACTGAATTGAATTGGAATCGAGCATTTGATTTTCTAAATGAATTTAATCAGATTGGAATGTACTGCTTTTTATTTTACACAGGCCACAACCATAAACATGTATAATACATTATTCTCCTGAGATACAAATATTTTTCTTGAAAATCGGGTTAATTATCACCGTCAGGAGCATAACTGTATCTTGCAAACATATACGTACGTTATTTTTTATATGTGTGATTATGTGTTATATCACTTTCCTGTTACGTAAAAAATTGAAGCTATATGATTGTGATTTCGCCACCTCAAGTCCTGTGCATGGTCTAATTAGCTAATATAGCTGTTATCGTAAGAGATATGTAAGCATGTTTTAATAAATTTGTCAGAAAGTATAAAATCTCTCTCTCTCTCTCTCTCTCTCTCTCTCTCTCTATCTATCTATCTATCTATCTATCTATCTATCTATCTATCTCATCTCTCACAACACAGTCGATAGGGCTAAATACTATAACCATATCGTAATCAAATAGCCAGAAAAAATGCTATAAGTATACATCAAATGTTTTAGATTGCGTGTGACATTAAGAGCAACGGTATTTTATTCTACCTAGAGATGGCTTTAGTAATCAGTAATTTAATAATTCGTCCCGTTTACTCATTTTCTTGACCAACCACCAGCAGCACAATAGCTTTCGACGCAACTTCGACTTTATTCCATCGTAGTTTAAGGGTGAAAGTCCCGTGGTCCCAGCCTTATTGTGGAGTAAGCCGGAGGAAAAGAAAGGCCAGCACTCTATCCCTGAGTAGTGAAGGAAACGACAATGGATTTCAATGCTGGTGATTTTTTTTCTTTCTTTTTTTCTTTCTTTTTTTTTTTTTTTTTGCAATTTTCAAAATGCAATTCCATAAGGTATTGCTATTCTTTAAATCCTGTCCAAATCTGGGACGTTGAGAGCGCGAGCGAGGACAGTTGAGTCCCATTCGCAGGACGGGAAGAAGTTCCGGGGATTCGCTAACTGCTGGGGGGAGGGGGGATGGGGGAGGGGTAAGGTAGGAATAGCCCATGAGTAAGAGTAGGCTACGTGTGATTATATATTTATATATACATATATATATATATATATGTATATATATATATATATATATATATATATATATATATATATATACATGTATATAGATGTACATACACACACACATATACAATTGTGTGTGTGTGTGTGTGTATGTGTGTGTGTGTGTGTGTGTGTGACAGTGTGTGTGATTGTGTGTGTGATCTTAATTCCTTCTCTCTTGCACAGAGATACGGCTAATGAT
Organism: Penaeus japonicus; assembly: GCF_977035675.1. Lineage (NCBI taxonomy): Eukaryota > Metazoa > Arthropoda > Malacostraca > Decapoda > Penaeidae > Penaeus > Penaeus japonicus. The sequence goes on along the minus strand of NW_028234415.1, from coordinate 35,441,513 downwards.
TTATGACAGCAGTAATTCACGCACCAATTTACATTTAATTTCGTCCTTAGGGTCATCCTTGCAAATATCTCCCTGTGTTACTTTAATTTCCTTCCCCTTACTTCCTACTGCAGGGTACAAACACTGCAAGAACTTTTGCACATGATTCTGCAAAGACAAAGCCAAGAGGCAGCGAAAGACGAAGTTATGTGCTGCATATTTTAGCTTTGCAATGTTGGCCCACATAGCTTCTCATATGCTGTCTGCTCCCGTACTAAGCTGCAACCTGAATGCTTCATGTTGCAACAAAAGAGCTTAAAGTGAGACGTCATAACAGGGATCGATGCACTTGCAACGTACTTGCCTCACGAATAGGATATTCTGGGCCGGTTTGTCTTCGAAAGATTGCATAGTCAGATTTTACTTCATGCATGCAATTGCTCTGTGTGTGTGTCTTTTGGAACTGGGTGGGCGCGGTCTTCCACAACGTCACATATAACTTTTGAATAAATGAATAAAAAATCTGTAAATATTTATCACCTTTAGGGAATATTTACAGCACAACCAATCAGCTGTTTGGTTCCTCTCGCGCTCACTCACTCTCTTCCTGATTGTATAGATCAGCATCTATATCTGTCTCTATCTATCTATCTATCTGTCTATCTGTATATTTATATCTTTATCTGTCTATATATCTATATCTATCTATCTATATCTATATCTATCTATCTATCTATCTATCTATCTATCTATCTCTATCTCTATCTCTATCTCTATCTCTATCTCTATCTCTCTCTCTCTCTCTCTATATATATATATATATATGTGTGTGTGTGTGTGTGTGTGTGTGTGTGTGTGTGTGTGTGTGTGTGTGTGTGTGTGTGTGTGTGTGTGTGTATAGCCAGTAATTATCACGTGAGGGAGAGAGAGAGAGAGAGAGAGAGAGAGAGAGAGAGAGAGAGAGAGAGAGAGAGAGAGAGAGAGAGAGAGAGAAAGAGAAAGAGAAAGGGACAGGCAGACAGACAGACAGAGACAAAGTAAGACTGAAGCTTAGTCTAAGACAGAGACTGAGCAAAAGGAAGAAAAAAATCATAACCCTTATCCTACTTATTGCAAGGTATCACAACAAGAACATGTTGATTATAGATATGTCTCTGAAAAGAATACTTCAGCAACAGAACGGAGCTTTCATATCTATTGCAAATCCCTCTATAAGTCTCTAACCACAAGGTAATCACACAATATTAGTAGGGAAAGCAAGTTTAACAAAGCCTCTTGTTGGAAGTGGGCGTACGATATCCGAAAGCAGGTTAGTTAAACTTAGGCCACGCTAAGCAGAGTGTATTTAGGTTTGTATACTTTAAGTGTACCAATAAGATCTTTCTGTGTTGTAATTTTAACTCGCAAGCTTATTTTGTACAGTATAGGATTATGATCATATGTTTGATTTTCTTTTTATATTGTTACTGGGTTTATATTAAATGATTTTAGGTTTAAGCTTTTTAGAACTGTTTGTGATGTGTGTGTGTGTGTGTTTATTCTTGTATGTATGATATATTTGTGTATGTGTATATGAGTGTGTGTGTGTGTGTGTGTGTGTGTGCGAGTGTGTAGTGTGTGTGCGTGTGTGTGTGTGTGCGTGTGTGTGTGTGTGTGTGTTTTTGTGTTTCAGAATTTTGCTTATGTGTTTATGAAAAGCAATTCATATCAGGTCAAATCTAGTGGTGTGTGTATGTGTGTGTGTGTGCCTCTCCTCCTCCCCTCCCCCTTTCTCCCTCCCCCTCCCCCTCAATCAAACAGAAGGTTAGTCAACGCAGCTCTCTTTGTCAACCGAAAGACATTCAATAGATGTCAATTCTTGCAACCATTTGAAACTTCTGATGACTGAATCGGCCTTTATCTCAAAGATTTTTTTTTTTTCATCTGTATCTGTAGTAATATTTGCAATCTATATATATCTGGCTGCATGCACGTAAATGCGGACAGGCCATTTGTGTGTGTGAGTGTGTTGCAAGCCAAATAGCAAAGGATGCAGCAGAGAAACAGACGAATATTCCGAATATTCATGGAAAATGAAAATGCTCTCGGTGTATTCGTGTGTTTGCCTGCACTTCCCTTTGTTGTCTTGTTTACAGTTTATTCAGCATGAATCGTCCACAAATGTGTGTGCGTGTCTGTGAGTGTGTGCCTTTTCTCCCTCGCAATATATATATATATATATATATATATATATATATATATATATATATATATATATATATGTGTGTGTGTGTGTGTGTGTGTGTGTGTGTGTGTGTGTGTGTGTGTGTGTGTGTGTGTGTGTGTGAATATATAAATATATATATATATATTTTATATATATGTATAAAGAGTTATATATATATATATATATATATATATATATATATGTATATATATATATATTAATATATATACATATATATGTATATATATATATATATATGTATATATATAATATATATATATATATATATATATATATATCGTCGGCATAACCATTACCAATATTACCATATGGGTCAATACCACTGCAACCATTAGCAGTGTTATCCTTACTGCAAATATCATATTTTTCTTTATAATTTTCCTCATAAATCACATGATTAACATCAACATTAGCAGCATTGTCATTTTGTTATCGATTTATTTTAATTACAGCAAGCAATATAATATGTTTTTCATTTTGAGTAATATCACTATCATCATCATTAACATTTGCATCATTGTTATTGTTGTCCTCATTATTATTGCTGTTGTATTTCTTTATTGATTCTATTATTGTTATTAACATTATTATTATCATTAATATTAACATCATTATTGATATTTCTGCCACCACTGCTACTACTATTACTGTTATTATTACTACTATTACTATCATCATATTTACTACTATTACTTTTCTTATCATTATTATCATCATTATCATCATCACCATTATTACTATCATCATCATCATCATTATTTGTCATTATTATCGTTACATCTATTAAACACTACTATATTCACTGCTTTGTTTTGTTGTATAATCACTGTATTTTTTA
>NW_028234415.1:35423469-35428469 GCF_977035675.1 Penaeus japonicus | reverse complement strand
GGTAACCGTGTTAATTACTGTGAATTGCAACAATAACGTAATATTTACTCACCAATCACCAAAACAAGAGGAATTCCCAAGCCTTGTTTATCATCGGCATTGGACCACACCGTTTCCCTCCCTTGCTCGGAGATATATCGTTATCAAAGTAAGGCTCGAGATTATAAGGGCTATACACGCTTATTGCAGACTACTCCACCGGTGATAGGATCTCCTAGCCCTCGCTCAGCGCACTGGAATCCATGTTGGTGTTTTGCGCTGCATCAACGATGTTGCAGCCCCCTAGTGAGAAGTTGCGGAAACATATTGATATCTCGGTAATAACACGACGTATAGTTTGAATAACTATATTTTTTCCCATGGAGTGGTTGATTGTTTCTATTATTTTTAAAATGAATGTTATTTGAATTTTGACGTCCATACTACAGAATGTTCCTCGTCTTCGCCACTGTACTGCCATTGCTGTTGAATAGTTTCCAATATCTACCCTCATGGGCTTCCCACTTGCGGAATTCCTAGTTTCCTTTCCGGAGCGATCTTCGAAACTTCGCCTCACGTAAATCAGCTGAAATTAGCACAACCAGCCTTGTAATTTTTGCATCTAAGCTGACAAAACTGTTTACTATTCTACTGACATACAAATATATTTGTTTCATAGTAAAAAAGAATATGTAAAGAGCAAAATATTATATGACTGAAGTAATTTTCATATGACTGATCTCAAGTTTGCCAATTAACTCGATAACGCCGTCGGGGTGTGAAGAAGATCGGTTCGTCCTTCGGCCGACTCTCGTGCATACTTGCCCCGCTTTCACGTAGTGTTTCGTCCCGGCAACAAGTTGTGCACTCCATTAACATTATATAATTTCTCTTTTCAAGTCTGTGATTTATATTTCTTTCTTTCTTTCTTTCTTTCTTTTTTGCATAATCCGTGATTTTACTGGTTTTCTTATAAAGACTATTTTAGCTCTGTCAAGAATTTGATATTGATATTAATCGTATACATTCCAAAGCATATGTGATGTATGTGCACAAAGTGCCGCGGAACATTTGTCCCTATAATCATCAGCAGCACTGTCCTCTAAATATATAAATATACATGACCACTAATGCCTTGACATGCACGTACGTCCTGCCACCCGGATATTTTGGTTGAATTTGACGCTCAATGTAAACAAAAGGCGCCACTTCCACGGTCCCACCACCTCTCTCGCGACCACAATCACAGACGGGGTTTGGGCATTAGGCATATCAGATAAGCATTCATTTAGATTTCTTGGTCGCTGAATGCCGTAGAGCCGACCGTGTGTGTGTGTGTGTGTGACTGGATGATGGATTATTCTATTTGTGATAATGACGGCGATGATAATTGATATCTCGATGGCAATCATACCTATGAATGAGAAATAATGAATATAAAATGTCCCCCTCACAAAGGTAGTGCATAAAGCTAATGAACATTATAATATCCAATGAATTATGCTATGCTATTGAGGCCTGCTCCACTTCGGAGTGCCTCGTGTGCTGAATAGTCTAATATCCCGATCGTTGCCGTGATGCCCTTTTGCCTCCGCCAGAGAGAGGTGACCACGCCCCTAACTAATCCAGGGAAAGGGTACCAGCCTGCCAAGAAAAAATAAAGATTTTACAAAACTAATATTTTGGATTTAACATGAATACAAGATTGAAAAAGGAAAAGGACAATGGACAGAACCTGAAGCCTCTTTCGAAATGGAAAGAGGCCAAAGAGACCAGCCACACGCTGAGTGGGAATAACTCAAAAAGGAGTGGACCTTTTTTGAGAATCTTTCTGGGGAAGAAATAGAGGAGGTAAAGGTTAAAAAAAAATAGATATGAATATATATATATATATAAATTATTCTTTTAATCTGTAATCTACTATATATAACCTTTTCTGTAGTCTGCAACATCTGCAATGTAAGTAACACAACATGACATTCATAACACAATATCTAGAGACTCCCATTTCTATCCATATATCACCGTAATAACATCAGTAAAAACAGCTAATATATCTGGCCTCAGAAGTATACCATTAATATTAATTTTTCGTTGTTACTTCTGTTCTATTGATAATCTTTATCGTTATCGTTAGTTCATACACAATCTTTATTGTGTGTATCATATATATATATATATATATATATATATATATATATATATATATATATATTTTTTTTTTTTTTTTTTTTTTTTTTTTTTTTTTTTTTTTTTTTTTTTTTTAGCCTGTTCATTACCACTGCCAAAAGATATATCTCATCCCGAGTATCTTTATCCAAAGGAAATATACCATGCCGAGTATCTTCACTCATTTGTTAATTGACACGTCACCAGGATTACGCACAAAGTAACAGATTGTGATGAAACTTTAGGGGAGGCAGCGCCGCCCGTGGGACAGGGACCAATTGATTTGATATCGGGCGTAATCAATCATGGATCATATTCCCAAACAAGAAAGAAATTAAACGAGTATTCACCATAAGTAAGACTTGCAATACTAGCTGTTGGCGGATGATTAAGCCCGGGCTGAGATTTTTTTCTGTGGAATCACTATTTCATTTCCTTATTTCTGTTTTCCTTTTTTTCTTCTTTATTCATATTTGTTGCTATTTTTTTTTTTTTTTTTTTTTTTTTTGGTTGTTGATATAGTTATTGTAATCTACCGTGTTCATGGCGTCTTTTTAATTCAGATGGAAGGAGTATTTTTTTCCCTTGTCTAAAAGGCGTTTGCTATCTACTTAGATTTGTGATAGATATATGCATTTAGAAGCTAGATTCTCTCTCTCTCTCTTTCTTTCTTTCTTTCTTTCTCTCTCTCTCTCTCTCTCTCTCTCTCTTCTTTCTTTCTTTCTCTCTCTCTCTCTCTCTCTTCTCTCTCTCTCTCTCTCTCTCTCTCTCTCTCTCTCTCTCTCTCTCTCTCTCTCTCTCTCTCTCTCTCTCTCTCTCTCTCTCTCTCTCTCTCTCTCTACATATATGAATAAGCATGCACGTACACTCACTCACACGCGCACGTAAACACACACACACACACACACACACACACACACACACACACACACACACACACACACACATATATATATATATATATATATATATATATATATATATATATATATATATATATATATATATATATATATATAGATAGATAGATATAGAGAGAGTGAGCGAGATACATACGTATGTACTAACACACATATAGGTATGTCTGTATATGTATGTGTGTGTGCACACACAGACGTGTGCGTATTCTCATTCCATTTGCATATTGCAGTGGAGTGTGCAGGAAAAAAAAAAAAAAAAAAAAAAATGAATGAAAAAAAATCATATCACTTTTTCAGTACTCGTATTTAAAGTAACTCCACCTTTGGCTGTAGCACATAATGGGCGCCATCTTCTGATACCAGCCTTAATTGCATACTTTTTTTCGTCAGATCTTTTTTTTTTCTCACTCTCTCTCTCTCTCTCTCTCTTTTTTTTTTTTTTTTTTTTTTTTTTTTTTTTTTTTTTTTCTTTCTTTTTTAAGATATTCCCCAAACAGAGGAAGGGATGGCCATATGTACGATCCTGAGTAGTATACAATGATGATTGTTACAGGGAATTATATTTATTTTTTCTTCTCTTTCCCGCTGGCTACAATTCAAACTTAATATGTCAACGCCACAATGAAATTGCGTAGCCATGTAGCAGACTTGGCAAAGAGTCCAAATTGAACTCGTGTCCACCAGTAATTACGTTACTTGCAACTGTCAGTGTTGCGCGGCCACAGCAACGCACCGTAAATCATTACAGCTGCAGCGCAGGGGTGATAAACAAAGATAATTTCTTTATAGATGATGTTTGTGTGTATATATGTATAACATATATATATATATATATATATATATATATATATATATATATATATATATATGTATATGTATATATATATATATATAAACGTGTGTATGTGTGTGTGTGTGTGTATGCATGTGTTTGTTTGTGTGTGTGTGTTTGTGTTTGTGTGTGTGTGTGTCTGTGTCTGTGTGTGTGTGTGTGGGTGTATGTGAGTGTGTGTGATAGAATATTAAGTATTATCTGCCACGTCAACTGCTACGGTCAATAGCGACGTATTCATTTGCACGTTTCGTGTGCAATAGTCATAAGATATTCAAAATCTTTAAAAAGATGGGTACATACTTTCATATGCAATACTACATTTGCAAATTTGCATCAAGAATGCACGCAAGAACTTTACAATCTATACTTTATCTAAAAGATTGGTTTCCCCGAAAAAAAAAGAAAAAAAAAAACTAATCAAATCACTCACTTTACAGCCTCTTCCCACCACACTCTCCCGCGCATGTGGGGGACACAGTACATTAGCCTTTGGCCTGAGAATTCTGCACACCTTTCCTCTACGTGGGCGCCTGTCACCAGCTCGGGACACCCCTTCCATCCATCCATCCATCAATCGTCTATGAGTCAAACTTGCGCGTCCGATCCACTTGCACTTGTCTGTTGGGATGGACGCTGGTCTTCCAACGGCCATGGTCTTCTGTGATCTCATATGGGTTGTTGTTCGAGGTGTGGCTCCAAAGCTGAGGCCATTTATTACGAGGACTTCTGATACAAGTCTCCAGGTCTGTGTGTGGGAGAGGGCCACGAGCATCACAGGGCTGTGCGGCCGCTGCCCTGCCATTCCCATCTGCTCGTTCATCAACGCACACACAGATATACATATATATACATGTACATATGTATATCTATCTATCTGTCTATCTATCTATCTATCTATCTATCTATCTATCTATCTATCTATCTATATCTATATATATATATATATATATATATATATATATATATATATATATATATATATATTTTATATATATATATATATATAAATATATATATATATATATATGTGTGTGTGTGTGTGTGAGAGAGAGAGAGAGAGAGAGAGAGAGAGAGAGAGAGAGAGAGAGAGAGAGAGT
>NW_028234415.1:35395969-35400969 GCF_977035675.1 Penaeus japonicus | reverse complement strand
AGAAAGTCCTCCTTCTGCAAGTGGACACCTAACAGCTGAGCCCAATCGCTCAACACATTCAGAAAGGACAAGACCTTAGAGATATCAAGATGAAGTACCTACATCCTAGACAGATCCTAGACAGGACTTCCGTGTGATGATTTCCTAGGACTCTCTGTGTAGCTTATTCCAGCTAGAACTGGCTTTTGGAAACCTCTGGCTTTCTCACACAACCGTCAGCCATTCCTTCGCTGAATTCAAGAGGAACCAAGAAAGTCTCGAAAATGAACCGATGGAAGGGCTCTCACATTGACGCCGTGTGGAAGCTGGTTAAAGAGGATTCCGAGGTTCAGGGTTCTAAATAAGGGAGCGTCACTTTGAAGTATTAAAGAACAATGGATATAGTAAAGTGATGTGTCTGCTGGAACTCCATCCTCACACTTGAACAGAATCTAACCAGAGTGGATTGAGCCAAGGAACAGCAGCTGGTCAGGTTCAGCGGCGGGGCCCATGGCGGATATAAACAGCATTGTTACAAGCGATGAAACCTGAAGCCAAGCGGGTACAGTCGAATTTCACCCTTATTGAAACGGCTTATCATGATCCTAATCATCAGGCTATTATGGCAAAGGCAAGACGTACCTTCTGCATCTGTTGCTTGCTGAATCACGAAGCGATTTTCTTTGTAAACAAACGATATACACAAAAAGGAAAGTAGCAGTAAAAAAGAAAAAAGAAAAGAAAAGAAAAATCTAGAATTTGCCATCAAAAAAGCCAACTTAGAAGCCTTTCTGTTTATTCATGACTTGAATTTTAGATTTCTGCAAGAAATAGCTCACTCTTTTCATTACTGTTGCTAACGCTATTTTGTGCATGTTTGTGCGTGCAAATATTTAATGTATAAACAGTGCGTATTTTATGAAAGGTTGACAGATACTTTGTATGAATTTTTTTTGGACATCTTTTGATAAAGAAGGATAGTTGCTACAGTGTGTGTGTGTATATATATGCATATATATATATATATATATATATATATATATATATATATATATATATATATATATATATATGTGTATATATATACATACATACATACATATATATATATATATATATATATATATATATATATATATATATATAATATATATATATATATATACATATATTTATGTATATGTATATGTATGTATATATACATACATATACATATAGATATATATATATACATACATATACATATAGATATATATATATACATACATATACATATAGATATATATATATATATATATATATATATACATATAGATATATATATATATATATATATTATATATATATTATATATATATATATATATATATATATATATACACACACACATAAACACACACAAAAACACACACACACGCACACACACGCACACACATACACACACACACATATATATATACATATATATATATATATATATATATATATATATATATATATATATATATATATATATTCTAATTTCTTTGCTATTTTGCTCTTTACTCAACAGAGTGAGTAATCAAATTCCCTTTATGTTGAATGAATATAATTGAATATATACTACAAGTAAAAGATTCCCTAATTTATATCTGATCACAATTCAATTTAGCTTGAAACCAGTTCCAACCTTTATTTTTGGTTCCATTTTTTTTTTTTTTTTTTTTTGTTTTGGGGGGGGGGGCAGGTTTCTCATTACTAAACAGGAAGTTCCATACAAAAATTGTAGAATTAGTTTTCACACAGCTGAGAGAGAAAGCATGATAAAAAATTTAGATTGCAGCCAAAGTTGAGAAAGAGTGAAGCGGGCGAAAATCCGACGAAAGAGGTGTTACACAACCAAGTTTCTGCGACAAACATTTCAAACTCCAGTTTTACACGTCAGTCATGTGACCAAATTCTAGTACGTATGTATGTATGCATCCGTGTATATGTTTATGTAGGTATGTGTGTATTTATGTATGTATGTGTGTAATTATGTATGTATGCATAAACATTTTTTTCGCTCCGTGATACTTAACTATGTACCATGGTGTTGAGATCTCAGTTGTGTGCTGTGATTTTGATATTATGGATTTTAAAATTATAATTTTGAATGAAGGTTACATCTACATAGTGCATATAGTGAAGGGAACCAACGCACACAAAGAAAGAGAGAGAGAGAGAGAGAGAGAGACTAGGAGAAAAAGGGAGAGAGAGACAGAGATTAGGAGAAAAAGGGAGAGAGAGCGAGAAGATTACGAAAATATGAGAGAGAAAGATTAGGAGAAAGAGAGAACATTAAGAGAAAAAGGGAGAGAAAGAAAGAGAAGATTAGGAGAGAGAGAGAGAGAGAGAGGAGATTAAGAGAAAGAGAAAAAGAGAGAGTAATTAATAGAAAGAAAGAGGGAAATACAGACAGATAGAGAGATACAGACAGATAGAGAGAGAGAGAGAGATAAAGAGGGAAGTAAAGAGAGAGAGAGATAAAGAGAGAAATTGAGAGAGAAAGAACATCGCCTAACCGAGAGAAGGGGAGGGAGGGAGGGGGGAGGGAAGGAGGGAGAATATTTCAAGTTTCGTCTAACCATCAATCATTCTTCGAGGGGATTTTCCAGAACATTCATTAATGGCCGAGCCAATTCTTGCCGGGCGGCTTTGGGGACGACCCAGGCTGATGCTAATGCCGCCATTACCATTATTCTTCATTAGAAGCCACGCCGAGAGTGTTTGCCTCCGTGATTTTCCCGCCAGGAGAATCGGCAGCGGAGTTGGTGCTTCGGTGCGCGCTTCGTGGTCTCGCTCGGAGGTCGGTGCTTCTTTATGAGTGGGAAGAGGTTGACAACAAACGAAGCGGGCAATGCTGGACCCTCGAATGTGTGTCAGCAAATCTGTGACTTGTGATATGTGCGTGTGTGTGTGTATACTTATATGTGTGTGTGTGTGTGAATTTATATAAATATACATATATATGTATATATATGCGTATGTACACACACAGGCATAAAAAAAAAAAAAAAAAATATATATATATATATATATATATATATATATATACATATATATGTGTGTGTGTGTGTGTTTATGTGTGTGTGTGTTTGTGAGTGCGTGTGTGTGTGCATTGTCTCTTGAAATCGCCCAAGAATCCGTGCATATTATTTGCATGATCAATCAGTTCCTCGCAGCACACACAGCGTTTCATAAACCGCGCAAATAATCTCTTTGCATTTACTTCGAGTAACATCTTCGAACGAGCACCACAAATTTCCGCCATTAAAACAACCTCAGTGATTACCCGACTGTCTTGTCAGGGAAGCCAGCAGTTTCATTTTGAATAAGACGTACTGTCAACAGCCAAAAACTAAAGAAAAGATTGGAAGAATGTTCCAAAATCACATAGGCGCATATCTTTCATTTCGCCGCTTTGTCAACAGAGCGCGCGCAGGACTTTGCACAGTCATTGGTTATCTGCAATACACAATTCATTGTTTGGGCGCGTGTGTGTTCCTGTGTATGTATGTGTGTGTGTGTGTGTGCGCGCGCGCGCGCGTGTGTGTGTTATATACGTATATATACATATGTATATATATATATGTGTATATATATATATATATATATATGTACTATATATCATATGTGTGTGTGTGTGTGTTTGAAAAGTAAAATCTTATGAAGGAAATATAAACATGCAATTTGTGATATCTGCAACGAAGCTGAAAGAAATCGTAGTTCTACACAAAGAATTGTATCTTTTTATAGAGAATCTGATATCTGGGTCTGTATTAGCATATTTGCAAACATACATATCAAAAATGCTGGTTTCCCCTTTTATCTCAGAAAGTTAGAATACCTTTTTATTCCACTATCGAAAGTTTAGATGGCTCACTTTAAACAGCCTGACGGGTAATTTGTCACTTTTTCATTTTTGGCGGATGGGATTTTTGCCTGGCTAATGGAAAAGGTAAAAAATAAGTTCATTAACACGCACGCAGGTGCAGGCACACACACACACACACACACACACACACACACACACATACAAACACAAACATACACATGTATTTATGTATATAAGTGTGTGTGTGTGTTATGCGTGTATGTTATATATATATATATATATATATATATATACATATATATATGTGTGTGTATGTGTATGTGTGTGTGTATGTGTGTGTGTGTGTGTGTGTGTGGATGCATATATGTATAAATGGGTGTGACTGTGCGTATGCATTCATATGTGTGTGTGCATTTTTCGTATTACTTCTATTTTACCTCAATGAAGAATCAAGTTATCTAACACCCCCCTTTTTCTTCCGCCCTCCAGATATGCGACCCGGAGCGAAAGAGATATCCACGCGATGTAAGCCAAGTACCTGATGATGGAAAGGGATTTACTCGCCGACTCTATGCCCAGTGAATCTCAAACTCTAGTATGGGCAGTTGTATGGGCATGGGTCGCTACTATGGCTTCGACAGGATGCCCAAAAGTATGCCAGTGCAAGTGGCGGGACGGAAGGGAAATGGTGGTGTGCCAAAACGCCAATTTTATAGATGTGCCTCGAGGGCTGGAATCAACAACTCAAGTACTTGACCTTCGGTACAACAACTTGAGAATTCTCCCGCGAGATTCCTTTGCCTTCAGCGGCCTGTTCAACCTGCAGAAATTATGGCTGAATTTCTGTCACATATTGTGGGTGGAGAAGGGAGCTTTCCGCAAGCTGACCCACGTGAAGGAGCTGGACTTAAGCAACAACTACTTACGGAACGTGCCCTCGGAGGCCCTAGCCGATATCGTCAGTCTCCGTGAACTCAGACTGGCGCACAACTATCTGACTATCATCTCCGCCACCGCCTTCCTATTTTCTCTTGATCTGGTTCACCTTGACATTAGTTATAACAACATCGATAGAATTGAGTCCAGGGCTTTGCAGGTTCTCGGGAACCTAGAGATCCTAAACGTAGCAGGTAATAAAATCACTTTCCTAAATTCGACCGAACTA
>NW_028234415.1:35380969-35390969 GCF_977035675.1 Penaeus japonicus | reverse complement strand
GGATTCGGTTGAAAAGTCAACCACAAATTCCTAATGTTAGGGATGAAGGTCAGTAGCAAATTAAAATTCGCAATAAAAAAAAGAAGGTTATAGACCTAAGAGAAAAGTAGAAAAGTTAAGACACATGACCGAGCAGTAGTAGATAACCCGAAGCTTCAAATTATACAAGGTAATTGTAATGACTATTTCGCTGGTAACGAACGGTAGATCACATATGTCAGACGAACCATCAGCTCTTGGCTATCACATATAAGTTTTGTAATCTTGCTGATGTTTGTAATTCTGATCAACATTTAATTGAAACGCATCGGGTACGTCCCATGCGCCATTTTTACCTTGATCTGCAATAAAACTAAGTCTTTTGCAATTTATCACAATCCCTCATTATCGAGTTTATACATGACAGAGAACAGTATAAATACACAAATACATATACAGTAGTAAATATAAACAAGCGTGTATATATATATATATATATATATATATATATATATATATATATATATATATATATATATATATATATATATATATATATATATATATATATATATATATATATATATATATATATATAATATATATATATATATATAATATATATATATATATATATATATATATATATATATATACAAACACGCGCTTCCATAACTAACCTAATCACGTGATGGGCAATAAAGTTTATCCTCGAAAGACAAGAATGTATCAATGTTCCTGCCCGATAAATGATGTCGTTTTTTCCGTTGGTCTGTTTTTTGTTTTTTTTGTTATTGTTTTTTCATCCGTGGCCATTTCAGTAATAACCCGAAAGGACACTAATGGGAAATTCCTTTTTCGCTGGATGTGTGTGTCCTACGCGATACACGAAAAAGAAAATATTGCATCACGGCTTTGATTTATTTTCTTTTTTCTTTTTTTTCTTTTCTTTTTATTTTGAGGGCGGGAGGGGGGGGTAGGGCGACGAAGTGAAAATTGTTCACTGAGGACCCAAAAAAATCAGAGACATTCACTTTTTTTTTTTTTTTCTGCGCACACGCACATCTACATAGGAAGGTAACACAACATAGCAATGTATATAGCCTATATTCGTGTTTCTATAATCAGCCATATGTCTGAGAAACATTTATTCGTTGACTGTAGTTTCAACAGTAAAAACAAAAAATGTATAGGCTTACTTAAAAGAATACAGCAACTTATACCCTATATACACAGAGGGTATACAAGGAGATAGCCCAACATAGCAATGTATATAGCCTATTTTGTCTACAGTTTCTATATTTAACCATATATCTGTTCACCATCTGTTCACTGCTACTGATTTCAATAATGAAAAAAAACAGCTAAAATATATACATTTTCTAAGAGGAGTACACTTATAATCATAATAATCACTCAACAATTAATAAACCAAAGCATTTGGTATGACAATTCTGCTGATTTCCTCTTTCTGCATGATCTGACACCATCAGTTAACCTCAAAACCATTCCACTGCAGCGACAGCGCCCCTGAGACCGAAGACCTGTACTACAGGCTCAGCCCCTCCGACCCATACCGCTTCGAGTACCACACGCTACAGCTGGAGAAGTTCCTGAAGGAGTATCGCCGCTTGCAGGAACAGCTGCTCTACATGAAGCAGTCGTACGAGACGGAGCAGAGGGTCAAGTCAACTCCAAGGTGAGTATGGTGTTAAGGTATAGTGTGTGTGTGAGTGTGTGTGTGGGTGGGTGTGTGGGTGGGTGTGTGTGTGTGTGTGTGTGTGGGTGTGTGTGTGTGTGTGTGTGTGTGTGTGTGTGTGTGTGTGTGTGTGGGGGTGGGTTGTGAGTGTGTGTGTGTGTGTGGGTGTGGGTGGTGGGTGGGTGTGTGAGTGAGTGAGTGTGTGTGTGTGTGTGAGTGAGTGAGCTGGGTCCGCGGAGAACAAGGGCTTAATGAAAGGACAACAGCTCAAGAAGCCGAAAAGAGAACCCTTTTCACCGAGGTAAGAATGTTGTGTCTGAGAAATTTTCCGCCGTGTAGGATTTTGAAGACTCGACGTGGCTTCAACATTGTGCCCGCCATTGTTCTTAACGGTAGGAGACGAACGATCAGATACATACATGCCTCTTGTTTCGTCATTTAATTCAGTATGTATACGTATACATACATATATATAGATAGACAGATAGATAAATAGATAGATTGACAAATAGATAGATAGATAGATATACTGCGTAAACACACGCGCGCACGTGGTTTGTCCCTGGATATATTTAAAATCCATCTATAATCCAACATCGTATATCATAGATAGAAAAAGAGAGCGAGAGATGATAGATAGATATACAAATATAATACATACCGATTCATACAGGTGTGACTATATCCTAACACGCATAAACAGAATATTCGCGAACCTTCGTATCCGCAGGTTAGACGACTGGCTGGAGGCGGAGGAGGCGCGGCGAGGCGTGGCCTTCGGGCCGTGCGAGCGAAGGGCCTCCCGCCGCCCCAGCGAGCCCCTCAAGTCCATCCTGAAGAAGAGCTCCTCCACCGACGGCCGACGGCTGCCGAGACGCCAGCGCACGTCCTCGCTGCAAATCGTCGATGCCAGGGAGTGGTACCGCGGCCTCGAGGATTCGTGATACATGTCCGCTTCTTCGGTCACGTTCAGAGGTAAATGCACTTGGACACACGGGTGGGTGTGTGTGTGTGTGTGTGTGTGTGTGTGTTTATATGTGTGTGTGTGTGTGTGTGTGTGTGTGTGTGTTTATATGTGTGTGTATGTATGTATGTATGTATGTATGTATGTATGTATGTACAGTATGTATGTATATGGTGTGCATTCTTTCACACGCCTGAAATCACTGTTGGCAGTACCAATATACAGGGGATCAAACTGCTCCTTAGGAAAGACATACTTCGTGGCAAAGCATAGACTATATCGGTAGCGTGACGGCAAAGTGTCTACAACTCGAACGATGAGAAATCCTATGCTACTGAGGCGCGCCTTTGAAATTATTTTGTTTGTTTTTTCCTCTAATAGGGACATTTTTAAGCCTATATGACACTCAAGTCCAGGGCATTTTCTATCAAATGATGGATGTGATGTCATTCAATGCCCGAGAAAATATTATTCTTGGTTTCTAGTTTGTTTTGATTCCTTCGCATTGACATATGTTGTGAAGTGGAATATGCTAACATAATAATACTTGTTAAATCAAGAAAATTAAAGTTTATTTCTTCAAGTTTTGCCGATTAGTAGTCAGTACCTTAATCTTAATGCTTATTCGCATAGATATGTCCACTGTAATAAAAAATAAAAAAATAAATAAAAAAAATAAAAAAAAAGTATAATTCTGATGTTAATCTCATGAGGGAAGACTTGTCACTTTACTGGCGACTGAATAAGGATGATATTCAAAGTGCATGCCCGTATTATTGAAAATGGATTTTAAAAGACGCTACATTACTAGTAAAAAATAAGGCTTATCACTGTAACTAATCAAAACTCAGCCATTATACTGGTTTTACTGAGTTACCTGTTTGATCTTTCTCGACATATTTTTTTGTGATATTGTATGAAAGACAAGGCAAATGATAACATTTTTTCTCTAAAGAGTCGCTTTAGAGATTAGCAATAAGCGCTTGATTAGCAATTTGTCATACGAAAAAATACAAAAATATATCCAGAGCATTTTTTGTTCTCGTACATGCATTTTCTTTATCAAAACTAGTAAAGTTTACTTAAAATATTCAAACAGTTATTTATCACCCATTTATAAATACTGCACATGACGGTATTTGTTTTACATTTTAATTCATAAGTTCTAGTCTTGAAATATATGATGTGCCTCTTATTTTATTGCTTTGTTTCTACAGGTTTTGATAATTAAGATACTCTTTAAACAGGCGCATAAGGAAAAAAAATACATTTCTACCAGTCGGCTTTAATGGATAGCTTGGCACGCATGTGTGGGTGGAGCTATCAAGTGAAATCCCTCGCAATTCTTCAGCGAACGATTGGGAGTCATTGCAGATAAACCCGCTGTAGATAACGCCTTTATTTCCGGTGACTGATTACGACGCACTGGCAGAATAACACGGAAAATCGAGAATTTGCGAATATCAATATTTTTCCATCTATTTTTGCTTTCTTCTCTTTCCTCTTTTTTTTTTTTTTTTTTTTGAACTCAATACGATTTTTGCTTATTCTACGGAAGTGTATATCTACATCTATTACCGCCTACAAGTGTATATCTATACCTATATCAACATTAACGATGGTCCCTATCGAACGCCACCCTTACCTAGCCACCGCCTTTCTTAATGGACTGGCTGGCATTACTCTTCCCCTTCCTGCCACACCCGTGATAAATCCGTATATGACCTACTGACGGGGTCTTCAACCTTCGAACTTCCCTGTCAGGCAGAGCTTTATAGTCGCTGCTCCTCGCCCATCACGTCTCCTATGATAATCAACTTCCTTTCTTATCATGTTCATTGACTCACTCTTTCTAGTGTATTTCTTCATTTGGTTTCCGTTCTGCCCATGATATCCTTAATGTTCTTATCTGAAATTATGTTCCATTTGTTTCAGCTTATCTGTTAACTTGACTGTGCAAATTGTGTATCCATGTGATAGTATTAACCAGATATGGCACTCCACAAAGGTTGTGTTTGTGCTTATTTGATGCTTTGTATTGGTGACTAGTCTTTCTTTTTCACTTCTTCCATGTCGTGTTACTGCTCAGGTGATTAAATTACTTGTGTGGATTATCTAAATACTACATTTATTCTCACCTCCGGATACTTTTTTTTTTCTTCTTCTTTCTTTTTTGTATTTTGCTATTTACATGGCTTGCTTCCTTTTTAATTAGCGCCACCACCAGCTCTTGCAGTTTCTCCCGTGACTTTGCAATCAACATGATGTCATCGACGTATCTCATGTTACTGACATTTCTTCCTCCCACTGACACTCCTTTTAGTGACATTTCCCTCATGATCATTTCGCGTCGTGAATGAAACAGGTAACATCACACACCGCGGTCTCTCTCCTCTTTCTGTCCTTTGACATTCAAAGGATTCCTCTATTATACTAATTGTTCCTTTATATTCTTTCGTCTCTTCTATCAATTCATATTCCTATCAGCATATCCATCAAGTTGTGTTTGATTCATATGATTTTTTCATAATCCATAATGGATACATATCCTGCTGCATTTTCAACGTATTTTAATATTCATCCACTGCAAATAGTAATTTGCAGTGGATGGCGTGGCTGTATCACATCAATATTCCAGTCAATATGTTAGCCTTCTAATTTCCAGGTCCTTGTGGCATCCTCACCTTTTCGTCCCAAAACATAGCAAACATAGGTGCGCATCACAATTAGTATACCTCAGCTTGTACAGGTTGTTATAGGATATATAGATATCCATTCTGATCCGTTCTCACCGTCATCTACACCAAAAATCCTAATCACGATTATTTCTTTGTATGCTGTCAGTCTCTCTCTCTCTCTCTCTCTATCTATCTATCTATCTATCTATCTATCTATCTATCTATCTATCTATCTATCTATCTATCTATCTATCTATATATATATATATATATATATATATATATATATATATATATATATACATATATATATATCTGTCGTCCCTCCTTCCTTCTTTAATCATTATAATCGTAGTCGTCGTCATCATTATTATTGGTATGGCTTTATCATAAGCACTACCGTTAGTAGAGTTCGTTTCAGATATTCAGGCGAAATTAGCCACGCCCCCCCTGTATCTGCGGCCAATAGCCATCACGTTTCTTGCTGGATATAAGACGGAGGAGGAAATACAAAGAATCGAAGGAGTTTTAAGTTTGTTTGTATTTGTGTGTGATGATAATAATATTTGTTATCAATATTGTTCTTCATGCACTGTCATTAATTTACAAAATTGCTATGTTCAAGCTGGGTAATGCAGGATTCATTTGATGTAATGTCTTTCTACCAGGGTTTATTCATTTCATTAACTGCTTTGTAATTATATTGAAACTGTGATTAATCTAAATAATTAAATGAAATAGGCAATGACTGTTAATAAAGTGAAACAACATTTCTGGTTTTACTCAAAGATTGCACGATTAGATTACTGGTCATAAGCGTTGTTAGGTTAGCGGTTTCGCATGTGACCTTGCTTATCGGAAGTTAAATAACTTATCTTTATTTTATGAATAAAAAAAAAAATATTTGATATGTAACATTTAGTTTCATTTCGAAGATATAACTTACATGGTAATGTATATAAGCATTATTGATGTAACCCTTAAAACGCAAAACAATTTGATTGCGGTTAATTTCGCCTGATTAAATGTTACTGACTACAGTAGCCCAACAACTACAACTACAATATTGAATATACTTAGTATTGCTCATGATGAGAGTAATGATATTTGAATATCATCTCAATAATTCCGATGGTAATAATACTGATGATGAATATATTAAAGAAGCAACAATAAGGATCATGAAAATTATTAAATACACCATCACTTAATATATGCAATAAGTTTCACGCTTCGTATACACTTTTCTAGGAACTGCGTTGATTAATCCCTTTTGTTTGTGTTTTTATGCTTTAGTAAGTGCTGTTTTGTATATTATACAACTGATGCTTGAAAGGCAAGTGACTAAAGGTAGTAAGACCCAACAGTTATTCCGTAAATATCCCATTTGTACTGAACTGTATTGGTCAGACTCTAGTGCTGATCACACAACATAATGTTCCCAGGAGCAGAAACACCTGCAAGGGACAATTCACCTGTCCTTAACTGTACATGGCTGGGATGTGCTTCCATTGGAATAGAACCTGCATGTTTCATGACAAATAAAAACAAAAAATCAATTTTCAGATTTTTCTGCTGATACATTTTGAATATATACTCTCAGTGTTTTGTTTACATTGCCTATATATGTGTATGTGTGCATTAAGGTTGTATGGCATTATCTGCTGATGAAAATGTTACCATAAAAGATTTAGGACACATTGTAATCACAGTTGGAGTCGACCCTACTTTGCATCATTGATAATAATTGCAAGGTTGGATACATGAGCACCAATAATATCATTAATAGTCATTATAGTGCAATGAATTCACCAATAACTCATTTTCTCTCTTTTTGCAGAATTGTCTTGAGAGCAGACAGGTGAAACCAGGCATGCGAAGATTCCTCTCCTTGAAAAAAAAATCTGACAATACCAATGCAAAACTTCAAACATCTCGCAAGCAACCAGAAGAGAAAACGTTGTATGGTCTAAACGCGATGTACATTTATTGAAAATGTATAACTCGTGCATTCGACTGTAGCCAAAATTTTCTTTCCATTCCAGTGATATGTCCACATAGCACTGTACCCTTACAGGAAGGCAGGTTATTGTTGGCTGAACAACTTACCCAGTGCTATGCATAACCTGCGCATCGCATGATTTGACCTATTGTGGCCTAAAAACGATACCCCTGCACAAATAACCAGATTATGACAGCTGACCTATTGTGTACTGAAAATATTTCCAAGTGGCTATTACCTCAGCATGTCTTTGCTTGAGGTTTAGTGGAATGACAATACGACAGTTTAAATGAACATTTCCGGTGCATATTTTTATTATGGTACGTAGAATACAGGTCTACTGGTACATGTAAAATAAATGCAATACCGTGTTGTTGTATGTAATGTTAGCCAGTGTTATGTGTCCCGTCTACTATTAAAATCTCTGTTGTAAATCATAAAGCCTGGGACAGAATACGTAAGAAAACACCACGTGAAGAGAAGCCTTGTATAAAGTTTCACTGTTGCTTCTTCAGGTCAAAGGGTCAAGTATCGCCGACAGAACGGAGAGCAGTGGGTAGGGCGAGGGCAGAAGATTCTAGGGTGGGGACTGGGAGGCGTAGATGAACTTTGAGTGGAGGGTAAATGGAGAGAGAACCGGGTCATTGCTTTTGGATGGTTAGTGCATTTGGTTTAAGAGAGAAAGGAGAAAGAGATGGGGAAAACTGGGAGGGACGCAGAGATAACAAAAGCATTGACAATAATGATATGATGTTGAAACATTACTAAGGTTCATTTAACGAATTTTATTGACACACTAGTGTAGATCATGGGATCTACAAGTTAACTGGAGAAAATTAGAAGTCATAATATCATGTTGGGAAGTTCGCACACTATAATCGCATTACCCCCAAGCCTAGCTTCACGATCGCAAGTACAAAATTCATTAAGTCATTATTCTATTCTCAGTAACACTTCCATTTACGAAATTCCCGAGTCCCTCCTACTAGAACTAAGTCAATTTCTGTGCTTCAAAATATACCTCTATATTCGAAATTCCCGCAGAAATATTAATTGGATCTGGATGCGACCTGTACGAAATCCAGTCTTCGTTTTTAAGATGAAATTGAAATTCTATATACTAGATTCACCTGGAAATCTAATGGCCGCAAGGACTGACTAAGAAAATGGATCTGCCGCCAGCTCCCTGGACTTACTATACGTCCCTGTCGCTAGGCCGGGTCGAAGTGGTAGATGGCATACGACCTCGACTTGTCTGCCTCCCTCTCCCTGGCCCTACGATGCTTCCTAAGTCGCTCGGCCAACTCAAGACGGCAGGAGGCAGACAGACATCTGCCGCACGTCTGCAAGTCTGTCGTATGGCTTTGTTCCACAGAAAACGTTGAACATTAAGGCAAACTATGGGAAACTGAACAATTTTTGTTGGCAAGTGTGGCGATTAATGTTCATTGGTAGTTGGTTCATTTTGTTTGAAATATGAAATTCTATGTATGGAATGTTTTACATATCATTACGTTTTATTCGATGTCAATTATTGTTATAATCTTATGGTAAAAGTTGTGTTAAATAAAGAACATGGATGACGCAATGAAAATAGCCGAGAGTCTGGACTCCTGGCAAACTTCCTGCATTTTTGTGTTTTGTTATTGCCTGTCATCTTTTTTCCGGTTATTAATTTCCATTCTAATCTTAGTAAATTCAATGGCTGTAAATATGTGATTGATAAATCAGGATGATCAATGAGAATATTTTAGCCCATGTACAATCCCTGTCCTACAAAAATAATGAAATAAATAATGAACTTGGAAATAATTTTCTGTCCTACCGATTGTCCTATGGGTTGGTAGCCTTTTACTGTTTGGGGTCCAGTGTAATACCTTAATGAGTTAAGTATAAAAACGGTAATTTATGTTAATTCAGATATGTTGACAGCTGCTTATCCACCAATATGGATTGATTGATAGGATTTCTCTTTTTAGGCCAGTATGCTGGATGATTTTGGATTGTGGGCCCGGGATAATTGAATCAATGTACAACTATCTAATTACCGAAAACAAGGGAAGGTGCTACAGATGTTACACTTAGCTACGGTTCAGTGATTATCTTACAGTTGCTGTGAAATTTCAACCATTGTCATTGCTGATTTGAACAACCCCTATTTTCACATATTGCTGATGTCGAAAATCTTTGGTAAAACATTAATAATGATAATGATCATAAAACTAATGACGCTTCTGTCCCACCTGTTTATAAATATGACAAACTGTACATTGTTGTAATACCAATAATGAACTAAGAAATAAAATGAATAACAGTAAACCGAAACTATTAAACTTTTTTTATTACCTATCGGAATACAACAAACCTTCAACCAGAATTTTTCCAACTTTTTCCAGTCGCGATCCAGCTGGATTTCCTATATTGCCTTCCCGCCCATAGTCAACAATTTTTACACCTCTCCTAATCCGGTCTAGATTTTTCTCTTTTCCCTTTTCTTTTTTTGGTTTTGGTTTTCCTATCTACCTCGTCGACTCATCCATGTATATTCTTTGTTTGTTTGTCTTATATGATTATCCTATTTGAGTGAATCACTGACCGCTAGCTCGTGACTCTTTACTAAGGCTCATGTTAAATGTAGAAACTACTTTCATGGTTGTATGAAGTGGCGGCTCGAACAG
>NW_028234415.1:35370969-35373469 GCF_977035675.1 Penaeus japonicus | reverse complement strand
TTTTTGTGATCACAAGGTTCACTACATAAAAAAATGTGTACAAGACTTACTGTCGAATTATAAGACCTGCGTATAAGCATCAGGAATGCGTAGGAATGGATATGAGTATCTTGGTTTTATATCATTTTATCTAATTATCATGGGACTAATTTGCTATATAATTACATGTAGCTATTTGTTAACTTCTGTTTACCAATCTTATTTCTCATAAAACATTATTTGCAATGAGGTCATTTGTTATCTTACGTCTTGTTTCTTTTGTCCTTTCCCATTAATCTCTAAACCATACTCAGTCAAACAGAGGATATATCTTTATATTAGTGGCGGTTCCCTTTTTTGAAGACCTATATTTGGTAGCTTAGTGTGAAAATTTACCATAGGATGTTAATCTAGTGCCAAGTGCCACCCGCCCCCTCCCTCACGACCAGCAGTGCCCTCTAGTGATAGGCTTAGTAACCTCTGTCTAAAACACGATCTTTCCCAAGCCCTCTAAATATTCCTTCTCCTTTTTATCTAGTGTTTATTAAACCCATTTAAAGCTTAATTTTATTACACATTCTCTGACTTTTGCGAGCCTGATTAGTCCAGTTGATATAAATATATATATATATATATATATATATATATATATATATATATATATATATATATATGTATATGTATATATATATATGTATATGTATATATATATGTATAAATATATATATATTTTTTTTCTTTTCAACAGATAAACCAACTTGTGAACTCTCATCAGGTTTGAAAATAAATTACACTGATATTCGAATTAATTCCAGTTAATGGATGTGTGCTTTAATTCCCAATGTTATTGTTAAAAGAAAGAGAGATTTTTCTTAAATATCTTCGTATTCATCTAGATGAGTAGAGATTTTGAATCGGGTAAGCGAGGTCGGTGGATCATTTCTCGGTGTTTGGGGCTCGGTTCTTGCATATGCATTTGCGAGTCAAAGAAGTCCCTTGATCACCCCTATTGAAAGAGTCCTTTGTGCTTTACTTCGAAAGCTATGTTGTCTTTAAGTAACGGCCAATGAAATAGCGGAGAGACAGGAGTGGGAGAGAGGAGACTGTGATTTGTATCCACACGTGTATTGTGAGTCAGAGAGAGATAGTCAGAGGAAGTCAGAATGTGCGGGGGGGGGGGGGGGGGGGGTGGGGGCGGGGACCCGGGGGGGGGGGGGGGGGGAGAAGCATATCTATAGGCCATGGACTCAAAGCGGATTAAGATTGAGAGATAAATTTGTGATGTATGATAAGGTCCCGGGAGTTGCCACCTAGTATATAAAATGTTGAGTAGGGAGGAGACATAAATTGTCTTCGCCTTATTTTCATGAGGTGTAGGTAGAATACATATTAATTCTAAAGTGTCTCACTAGAAGAACGGGAAGTACCTTATCCTACACTTATTCAGAATCAAAGATACTTTATATTCATATTTGAAGGGTGATATACCAAAGAATATGTATACTATTTGCGTGATCATCTATTTAGCAAACTTTATGTGACTCTGCCATGTACACGTAACACGCTAACCTTTATTCAAGTTGTATGCTCTCTCAGTATTACTTTAGGGACGTGTTTCGTGACTTTTTTTTTAACCCTTTTAGTCTTGCATATACCGATAACAATTAAATATTCATCTGTCGGTAAGGAGAGGTAAGTAGATAAAGAGATTACTCTATTTTCCTACGCCTCAACTTTCCACATCTCTTCGACATTAGGAAACTACAGATAATTATTCAGAATGTCCCTTTTATTTGTCTCGGACTTTCAACATAACAGGCTATTGTACGTATTAACGAAATCTACGCATTCTCTATCCTAACTTCACTTACATATCATCAATGACTGAAATAATACGCATCTATTTCACAGCTCAAATCATTTATGTCACATTGCTGTTTTGAAATGTTCATAAAAACAGGATTTTTTTTTTTTTTAATCAAATAGAGGGAAGAAAAAATAAGTTTGGCAACGGCACTGGAAGACATTATTTTGGAAAAAAAATGCCTAATGTCTCAAAATTCTGGAGTTATCTTCCCTAAGTCCAAAAGTTGAATTGCAGGCACTGAGTACTAAAGGCAGGTGGTAGGCATTACTGTAAAGGCATCCGCATTAATCTACATATAACTAGATCGCGAGCAACATTTTGTTCTCTGATCGTCTGGCAGCGCTCTTTCACAGTGGTTGAATTCGTTCTCGAAAGCACCAGTTCCTTGTAGGTCTAACTGTCATATTCATGTTCCCTTGTTAGACTGTCATTATCATCATTATTGTCATTCTCATTATCATCATTATTGTCATTATCATTATCATCATTAGTGTCATTATCATCATTATCATCATTATTGTCATTATCATTATCATCATTATTGTCATTATCATTATCATCATTATTGTCATTATCATTATCATCATTATTGTCATTATCATTATCATCATTATTGTCATTATCATTATCATCATTATTGTCATTATCATCATT
>NW_028234415.1:35353469-35368469 GCF_977035675.1 Penaeus japonicus | reverse complement strand
TACCATAAAGACTAAAAAGAGTGCCTTTTCAATATACCAAAGCTTTAATTAAAAATGTGAAGTAACAGTTAATTTTATTATACTTTGATTAGAAATGTCAGACAACGTTCAAGTCTACTATACTTTGCGTTTAGAAATGTGAAGTGACAGTTTTATTATATTTTGTTACGAAATAAAACATTTTTTTCCACAGGACTCAAATGTTGCTGTAAAATGTTCATTTTATAAGGGTCTGCTAATCAAAGCGACTTGTTTATTATTACATCCATTTATTCTCATAAAGTAAAGATAAAGGGCATTTACTGAGTATTTATGGTCTTAATTAGAAACATAAAAAGCCCGCAAAACACAAATTACATTATATACTTAGAACCGACTTATTCTGCATCAAAAATATTTCATTTTAACATGGTAAAAAATAGATGGTACTTATAATATACAACAAAAAAAACATTAAAGATCCACGTCATAAATCTTCCTCTTTATATTGAAATATATGTGAAAATATATACAGATCAGAATCTGAAACTATGTTGGAACAATCAATATCTTTTTCTGAACAAAAGCAATAAAAAAGCTTGTAACAAAACTAACTAAAGTAATTTTGCACGATCTCCTTCCGTTTTGCCTGTCCGGCGGCATCACCAGACCCTGCAGGAACAGGAATCTCATCTGGGCCATTTAGATCTTTCTCTTCCTCCTCTTTGATGATGTCATTAAAAGGGATTCTCCATTTTACACAATAATTATGAAGTAGCATACACGCAGCTGCAATTTTGCAACATTTACTAGGCTTATATCGTAGTGAACCTGCGCACTTATGAAGACACCTGAACCTTGACTTCAGTAAGGCAATGGTCTGCTCAACAACAACTCGTGTCATCATGAGACTTCTGTTGTATCTCTCCTCTGCTGGTGTTGACGGTTGTACAAATGGGGTTAGTAAAAAGGGCTCTAGAGGGTAGCCACTGTCACCAACCAAGTGTGAATTTCCAAAGTCACCCTCTTCAAAGCTGCTGCGGAGAAAACAGTTGTTCCAGATGAAGGAATCTTGTGTACTTCCAGGATATTTATTTACAAAGTCCAGTATGTAGTTTTGACTATCACACACAACTTGAATTTTCAATGAGTGTGCATCTTTCTTATTGAGATTCAAAGATTCATCAACTGTAGGTGCCGTGATTGGGATGCGAGTTCCACCAATGGCACCTACTATGTTTGGGAAATCCATAATTTGACGAAATCCATGTTTCACTTTTATAATGTCTGATGTACTAGTTGGCATGTTAATGTCTATAATTGATTTTCTATAGAGTGCATCAGTCACGTTGTCAATTATTCTAGACACACTTGATTGGCTTAAGCCTGTTGCATCCTCAACATCTGACAGAAAACTTCCATTTGCAAAGAATCGTAGGGCTACTAGAATCTGTGTGTGAGTGGGTACAGCGTGTGATGATCTTGTTAGACGACCTATCAATGGCTCCATTTTTTGGCAAAGTCTCACGATTTCTTGTCTTGGAAATCTGTAGTATCGAAGTAAGTGCTCGTCGCTGATGTGCAGGAGGTCCAGGGGATCACGAAAGGTTCTCTCTCGTCGTAATGCCCGGTCGTATTCCAAAGCTACAAGTAATTCCATCGTTGATGTATATCGCTGAAAAGTAATTCAGGCGGCCTTTTTTAAACTGAACCCGTACGTTTCTGGTAAATGTAAAACATAATTATTCTGCTTCAAAAATATTTCATTATAACATTGAAAAATAAGATGGTACTTATAATATACAAAAAAAAAATAATAATAAATAATAATAATAATAATAAAATAAAAAATACAGATGTCCAAGTTATAAGTCTCCCTTTCCGAATGAGTAAATTGCATTTGTACAACTTTATATTGAAATATGGTATATAAAATTATATATACAGATCAGAATAAGAAACTATGTTAGAACAAAGTTGTTAAAGTATCAATATGTCTTCTAGGCAAAAAAATCTAAACGAATTAATTAATATATATATAATATAATATATATATATATATATATACATATATATATATATATATATAATATATATATATATATATAATATATATATATATATATATACTGCTGCTACCACAACTAACTGAAGTAATTATGTACGATTCTGGAGGATTCTTCGAAAATGCAAAGTGCAGAAGTCAGAGCATAAAATTACCTATACTTTATTATACCTACTTACGTGTTCTTTATAACAATTACATCTATTTTGCGGGGTCCTATACTGAATAGTTAGGTTTGAAATATTTGAGGGCAAATTCTGGAACAGGACCGTGTCATAAAACCTATCAAAATCGGTATCAACGGATTCCTTTTGATGTCCTAATCTACATACATGGGAGCGTCATCGGTCTAGGAGAGCATGTTCAATTCACTTAATAGCTAAGCAAAATTGATCTTGTAATTTCAAGTTTATTCAAAACTAAAAGCATCAAAGTTAACAGCAAAAAGAGTGGGCAGAGCCCCACTTTGGCTTAGGATAACCTCAAAACTGGGTAAGGTTAGGTGGGCCACTGGATTAGGATTTTGTAGACCAGAAAATACCCCGAAAAAAGCGTATTCAAAATTCCCACCAAAAATCCCTTCATGCCATGCCAACCGCGCTACTTCAAGTGGGTCAGTAAAGTTACAGTAAACATAAATCTACCATGTTATATGTTATTGTTTATCGACAACGATTGGACACCAATTTTTTTATTGGTTACTTGCCGATTTTACTCCCGCAATTTCCATGGGATACTTCATGCCCTAACATTAGGTCTAATATCATCACTGTTGTTGGGTAGCGTTGACTAATGCCACTATAAATGCACACCAGACATCACAGTTAATCCGTTGATACGTTGACCTATTCTAGAAATTTACCATTTTGAACTTGAGGAAACATATATCCAAGGTTATGATAAGATAAGGGTTCCCTCCACCACCCTTAGGCTCGACGTGGATTCTACCTTTTCGAAATGCAAGACCGTAATTCATGTCAGGGGAGAAAATTCACCATAAGATCTTCTACTTCTTAATTACTATAGTTTTTTAGGCTCTACTTGCAACTTACGATCGTAGTGACTGAGGTCCCTGGATTTCCGAGAGAATCTACACGAACTCTTGTGTTTACACTACGGAAACGGCCGCGGATTCACGACGTCGCACGTGTTTGGTATTATTGTCGTGCGGGTTTTATTTTTGTGTTACGTTTCTCGTATTAGTTGAAAGAAATAGGGAAGAAAAGTCACGAATTTAAGTTAGTAGAAGATGTTTATCCGATTTTCTATCTCTTCTTTCTTCTTTTTTTATGTATACCTTTCTTGTATACTAGATAATAGCAATTATTCCTTACCTAAATTGAATATATTTCATAGTAATACATCAGTTCCATAAAAGACAAAATTGCATACCGAATTGCCAGTAGAAATTCATATATGGTACAAAATACAAGTAAATTTATATACATAAAAAAAAATACAATCCACGATATAAAGGCAGTAGTATCGTATGTCAACGTGCCCAAAATAACCTTCACTTACCATCCAAAGTTAGTTTCAGAAATGTTGAAAGTCCTAATCGTAGGTTATTTAAATGACAAGGAAGTGCGTGGGACTTAATAACGAGTTTAACTGACATATGTCCTCTGATATGACTATAACTCAATATGAATAAACAACGATTGTGTGATGAGTTTTATGTAATAGGAATATTAGTTGCTATGTGCAAGAGGGACTAGTTGTTGCAATACTAGTAAGAGAAGTAACATTGCATACGTTTTAGACTATATGGGATTATTTCATGTCTATATCTTGTTATATCAAAGTGTGATTAATAGAATGTCTTTATTACGAGGGTTCGTTGTTCATGTATTTAGAGAATGTGGTGTATATGTTACTATAATTTATGTCTGTTGCAATCACTTGCTCTGGGTTGTTGCTAGGGTGACGTGGTCACAAATGGTTGAGGTTTAAGTTCAAAATATGTCGAGGTTTGATTGTTATAGATTACCACAAGGGGAATTTTATACCATACTATACATAGTACTGCTTGCGTTTACTGATACTGACAGACATAGATATATGCACACAGACATACGTACAGCCTATCCATACAAGCACAATGACATGTACAATTACAGATATCCATCTACCAAAGAACCAACCCAAAACCCAGAAAAAAATTGTAGAAATATTAATTGTCCCATCACAGACAACTGTACCTTTCCTTCCCTTAGTGTTCAGTAAGCATGGTTAGCAACAGAAATAATACTGAAGAATTTTCTATCTTTTCTATCTGTCAATTAGTTGAATCTTTATTAACATATATATTTTTTCTTCTCCTTCTCCTTCTCCTCCTCCTTCTCCTTCTCCTTCTCCTTCTCCTTCTCCTTCTTTTTCTCCTTCTTCTCCTTCTCCTCCTTCTTCTTCTTCTTCTTCTCCTTCTCCTTCTTCTTCTCCTCCTTCTCCCTTCTCCTTCTCCTTCTCCCTCTCCCCCTCCTTCTCTTCTTCCCTTTCCTTCTCCTTCTCCTTCTCCTTCTCCTTCTCCATCTCCTTCTTCCTTCTCCTTCTCCTTCTCCTTCCTTCCTTTCTCTTCTCCTTCTCCTTCTCCTTCACCTTCTCCTTCTCCTTCTCCTTCTCCTTCCCCTTCTCCTTCTCCTTCTCCTTCTCCTTCTCCTTCTCCTTCTCCTTCTCCTTCTCCTTCTCCTTCTCCTTCTCCTTCTCCTTCTCCTTCTCCTTCTCCTTCTCCTTCTCCTTCTTCTTCTCCTTCTCCTTCTCCTTCTCCTTCTCCTTCTTCTTCTCCTTCTCCTTCTCCTTCTCCTTCTCCTTCTCCTTCTCCTTCTCCTTCTCCTTCTCCTTCTCCTTCTCCTTCTCCTTCTCCTTCTCCTTCTCCTTCTCCTTCTCCTTCTTCTCCTTCTCCTTCTCCTCCTTCCTCTCCTTCTCCTTCTTCTTCCTCTCCTTCTCCTTCTCCTCCTTCTCCTTCTTCATGTCCCAGTGGAAAGAATTAATTTAGATCGCAGGATATTTATTGATCCTTTATTCCTTATTGATATGCTCTTGAGATATATATTTTTTCTTTTATTTTCTAGATGTATGGTGTGAAATATGAAACTTTATATGATGTATTAGCAAATGGATGCTTATACTTGGTATATTAGGTTACCATAACTAAGGAATAAATAGCTTGTAATTTCATCAAAAGGAAAAATGCTGACAAAAGTGATCGGACTCTGTGAAAATACAAGTTACAGAAAGGTTAATAGATATAATGGCTTGGTAATTGCTCAAATTTATACAGCATTTAACATCACTGGGGCTCCAAGGTTTGCACTCCAGCAAAAGGCAACAATCCTTCCCTGCAGGATAGAGAAGGGAATGGTTCCTTATGTGACAGCAAATTATTAGGGAAGTCAGGAAGTTTTGTCTTGCCAGAATGATTGTGGTGGTTTGTTTGCCTTTGTTTTTGGATATCTCTCTCTCTTTCATTTTATTTTATTTTTTTATTTTTTTTCCTTTTAATCTCTCTCTATCTGTCTTTCTCTTGTTCTTTCTTTCTTCATTTTCTTTCTTTTCTTTCTTTCTTATTTCTTTTCCATTTTTTTTTCTTTCTTTCTTTCTTTTTTTGAGAGGGAGGGAATAGATTTTTGGTTGGAACTATTTTAAAAATTGGTGATTTACTCTTTGATAACAAGTAAATTCATGATTGATAATGGATATGAAACCATGAATTCATAAGTTCTTCTACTTTTTTATTATTAATATTAGTATGTATTTCTAACACTACAAGTCTTGCCAGAATTTGAAAGAACATGAAAAAAGTCTTCTCTTTACTTTCGTTTGTAGAACTTATCCAGCAATCCTTTTCTTTCCCTCAAAACCATCATGAAACAAGGGTGACGCTGACTTTGGATGGCTGCAGTGTAGGAGCTATCTTTATGATGCTCATAAAACTCTACGAATGTCAGTGGTGCTTCAACTGTGAGCAGTTCCTGATGTCACGTCTTGTAGGTACTGACGCTTTCCTCAGCTGTCATACCAGTTTTGATTGTCTTGGATGGGGTAATGAATAGTCAATGATGTTGCAGGTATAAAACCAGGGCAAGACGAAGAGTATGTGTATGTGCTGCTAAGTGAATGAAAATATTCACAATAATGCATTGATCAGCCGCTGAGAAATGTAATTAGAAGAATTTATGCAGAGATTGTTGGCATGGAGATATGACAAGCCTGAGAATGTGGGAAAGATGAGGAAGTGAATAGGTTTAATTGTTCAGAAGTTTATGAATAAAGCCAGATAATGCCACAAAATAAAATGACTTATTTGATATGTCAGTTATGTAGTTTTCATTAGATTTATTCTTAGTGAAGAGTGTGTTAACTGAAGCATCTTTTGTGTAATTGTCCATTGTATTTCATACAAGTGTTCAATATTTTTATTTGAGAAGACATTGAACCCTTCAGACTTTGCTTGTTTAGATTTACTTTCTTGTTTCTTGATGGATTAAGAATTCAGGAAGCTGTTGATGTTAAGGTCTCCAGGTGCTTTGGTTTTTTGTGTCTCATATTTTGATTTCAGTTTTGTGCTTGATAATGATATAACAAAATTGAAGTGACCATATAAAGATGTTTAAGAAATACAACAAAACATAATATTATTTTATTTTATTTTATGGTTTATTTATTTTATCCCATCAGATGATTTTTATATGGCATGGTTATGGAACATAGATAGTGTTGCTTCCATGTTCTAAGTTCATCAGCTGCTAAGAAGGAGTTCTTGAGCTTTAGGATTATACACAGTGGTATTATCTCTGAATTTATAATCCAAAGACTAGGGACCAGCTATAGGTATGTGTATACTGTACAAAGGGTAGATGTTGAAGATAGCAACAGCTTTATCTCTGACCTTCAGTTTGATAACATCTATGTCCAACTCATTCCCTTGCTATAGACTACTAAGGCAAACTGTGAATTGTTCTGTATCTGGATATGGTCACAGCATCTTATTTATATGTAGGTGGGTGTCAGCTGGGCCCTTTTTTATTTTAATTGGCAAGGAAAGCCTTTACAGTATTTAGCTACCACAGTCCTTTAAATATGGGATAAGAAAGTTTCACAGATTAACAACAGCTTTAGAATTCAAGTTGAGACTTCTGCACATCCCAAGACAGGAACTTCAAAGCAGACTGGCAAACATCAGTATAAATTTAAGGACTTAGGAAATGAAACTGCTCTTGATGGACTGTGAATATACTGTGTGATGTGATAAAACAGAATCATAAGTCACATACTCTTATACCAACTTTATTATTCATAGTTTCATGAATTTTTAACACCTTCCATGCCACAAGAAGCCAGAAAAGGATTGTAATGTTTTCAAGTAATATGATATAGATTTTCCAAAAACAATTTTTTTCATGTGGATTGAATTCTATTAGAGAGAAGATTTTTTTGTGCACTTCTGTGTTAGATCATAGGATGGTACATCCTTTAGGAGTTAAGGGAAATGGGTTGTCAAACAGCCAGTATCCTAAGATTTTATACAAGTTTATGAGTCTCTTTAATATTTTACTTCTAAGATGAGTTTTGGACTTGAAGGAAATTATTTGGAAAGATGAATCAGGAAAATTCTGGCATTCATATAAGGAGCCTTTACTGTAAGGATCTTCCTTTGTTATGATACAGGGATACAGGTCTCTGGAAAAGGAAAATAACTATCAGCTTTTGGTACTTTATTCCTTATTAAGAGTGTAGTGTTTTATCAAGTGAAGTGTGGAGATTTCTGGAAAGGCAATTTCCTGGCTTAGAAAGGCGGTGAGGGACACGTGGCCGCCATGAGGTCGAGGTGGAAAGAGAGGTCTGATGATCCTAGTGATGGCGAGACTCATTCTGTCGTGACTGCCCTCGATCTGTAGAGAAGTCAGGTCTAGAGGGGGGCATAGCATGGCCACTATTCTTACCTGCTCACGTATGGAGATTCAGCATGGTTTCCGTTACAGGGCACCACACAATAGATACCTTTTGTATAGATACATTTTATAATGATTTTTGATATGTTATGAAGGTATTATGCTGACAGTATCAGAGCTAGTCATGTGTTAAATTATGTTGATGTCTTACATTATCAGTATAAATTTTACATTGACTATTGATGTAGGGAGGAGTGATTAGCCTTAGGAGTAGAATTATTTTAAAGGTATTTCCAATTGGTACATGGCATAATTTGGGAGGGCTTAGTATGATCATTATTTCCTTTTTCTTTCTTTTCATTATCTTCAAGATAAATAATAGTACTTCATCATCTTCAATAATATCTATATTATGAAAGTGAGAAAATTAATGATCTCTTTTGCTCTGTACTGAAGGAAAGAGTTTTTTCAAGTCTCCCTCCCTGCATCCCTCGCTCCTGCTTTCCTTCTCTCTCTCTCTCTCTCTCTCTCTCTCTCTCTCTCTCTCTCTCTCTCTCTCTCTCTCTCTCTCTCTCTCTCTCTCTCTCTCTCTCTCTCTCTCTCTCTCTCTCTCTCTCTCTCTCTCTCTCTCTCCTCCCCTCTCCCTCTCTCCCTCTCTCCCTCTCTCCCTCTCTTTCTTTCTTTCTTTATCTCTCTTTCTTTCCTGAGTCTGGTGGACATTAAGATCTCAATAAGATGACCAGTTTATGTGGTGTTGATGCTTCTGGTGTGTATGTTTATGCCAGTGGCAATCCTTCAGGATTACCTTTGTTCTATATGTCCTGTTTTCATTATATTCAGTATTTATTACTTTAATTCAAATTTTACCAATTATAGTAACCTGTTTGTTTTATCTTAACCTTTCACCATATGCTAATCTGAACCATCAACACATCAACAATTTAATAAAAAACAGTTTGATAACTCACAAGTAATCACATCCTTTTTTTCTTTTCAGAGTCATGGTTGAAAATTAAAATCAGGGATATTTAATATTTTGTGAGTAAAACTTTTCTGGGTTGCATAATTGATGTTGCATAACTCTTGTCATTTTTTGTCAGGTCATGTGAGCAGAAATTTGATCTAGAGAATTTCAATATTTCACAAATAACTTTACCTTGTCCTTTTAATGATGAAGGTAGATTTTGAAAGCAAAAGCATTTTCATAATTGATATCATTCTTCTTCAGGTCCTAGAAGGACTATCATCAAAAACATTCTAATATTTTGCAAGCAATAATCATTCTGTTTTGCTTAATTGTCTACAGGTCCTCTAAAGTGTTCCTCCTTCCTCAGGGTCATGGTAGAAGAGACAGGAAAGGAAAAGGGGAGTGGAGTAAAGGCAGAGTTCAAGACCAATGCTTTCCACTGGGGCCACGGGAACAAGTACTGGGACAATGTCAAGGTGCACCCGGAATCTGGCTGTAGAATGACCGACACCAACAGCCTGCACGAGGCAAACAACCCTTGCCTGAAGGAGTACAACCTCTCGATGAAATGCCTGTACGAGAAGGTCATGCACAAGGAGGCGTGCGGACCGTACTTTGACAACTACAGGATATGCAAGACGTTCTGGGTCCGCGTCATCAGGGACAGGAGGAGAAAAGGGATCTCGCCTGTGGTGCCCCCTGTGAGCGAGAGGGAGAAGATCAAACAGGAATATATAGGGACGAAAGGTTTTGAGTTGTAGGAGCAAATGCAGGTTTGTTTGTTTTTTCCCCCTAATGTTACTAATGACAAAACATTATACTGATCTTTCTTTTCAGTAAATAATGGTAGGGTATTTTGTAGGAAAATCAATGAAATATTTTCTGGTAGTTGTGATATCTTTGGATTTTTTCTAGGAATATTCTCATGTATCTATAGTATAGGAAATAAACTTATTGTGATATACTTTGGCGATTATAATCTATCCCTCAACAATTAAAGATAAAGTGGGCAGGGTGAACGCAAACTAAACCAATGAGGTCAGATCCCTTTATTTTGTGACGAACAGCATTACAACAGTTATTTTCCTCACACTTATCCAAATAAATAAACAATTTTTAAAGGTTAGAACAAACAGTATTTTAATTGTCAGTCTTATTGTACCAGATTAGAAAATACAATATAACCAAAAGAAAGGACTATATTATCCACTAAGAAATTCTTATAAAACAGTTCCTTTATTTCGTAATTTATTCAGGGTATGTTTTATCTACAATAAATTATGAAAACTGCCAGTGATATTGTGCTTTTTGCTTGCAATTATTCAATCAAAGCAATTATTGATCCAGTCCATGACTTAGTTCTATCAATAACAGCCTAAGAAATATATATATATATATACATATATATATATATATATATATATATATATATATATATATATATATATATATATATATATATATATATATATATATATATATATATACAAGGAAATTATCTTTCAAAATTTGGCTTTCCATGATTCTTGTCTTCTTAGCTATGAACTTCAACATTATAGTCACTGAACATAAATCATGCATGAAAACTCTTGATTCTAAAATATAATCTATGCATTACATACACTCTGACCAGTTTTCAGCACCAGAATACAAACTGGTCTACTGAAGCCATTTCAAAATTTGTACACATAATAAACCTTGTATTAGCAGGAGGCAGATCCACATAGACCTGAATACAGATCAAATAAGACATTGCTGTTTTTCAGACTGCCACTAAAACGAGCACAGGCCAAAGAAACTAGACCTAAATTAAATCATTCTGAAATTAGTTATTATTCTCTGCTTTTGCTACTGAAATAGATTATCAAGCAGGGGTAATGTTGTCTTCTGTACGACTCCCTGGATTTGATAAACAACCAAAAAGGTGTAAGAGTCACACTAACCACTTTAAATATCCCCGTAAGCAGAACTTTGGAAAAGATGGCCATCTGGCTAATATTTATTACCTTGTGCACTTACTTGTAATTTCAAAGTGTATATTGATACTGGCTGTTACTTACCATGTTGAGATGAATTTTATTCAAATTTACTAACAAGAGACAAAAATATAAATCATTATGAATATATTATAGAAATAAATTAATTTCAACAACCTTTAACTAACAACAAACTCTGACAATAAAAAATAGGAACTTGAGATTTACAACACTAAACCAGATGCTCTAAAAGATAATTCTGTCTTATCTATGCACAACAAATGTTTCATATTAAGCTGTAATAAATATATATATATATATATATATATATATATATATATATATATATATATATATATATATATATATATATATATAATTATATATATATAATATATAGAT
Organism: Penaeus japonicus; assembly: GCF_977035675.1. NCBI lineage: Eukaryota > Metazoa > Arthropoda > Malacostraca > Decapoda > Penaeidae > Penaeus > Penaeus japonicus. The sequence continues at coordinate 35,357,192 of NW_028234415.1, read as the reverse complement.
ATATATAGATATATATAGATAATAATAGATATATATATATATATATATAATATATAATATATATATATATATATATATATATATATATATATATTATATATATATATATATATATATATATATATATATATATATATATATTATATATATATATATAATATATATATATATATATATATATATATATTTACATGTTTTTTTTCCTAGCCAAACAAATGATGCTCTTTTTGGCTTCAGTGGATCTGCCTCTTAAGATTAAAACATCCTGATAACAAACTACTTATAGAAAAAAGTCAAATTACCCTTTTTCATTCACTCATAAATATAAGATTGAAGACAATTTCTGAACCATCACCAAAAGAATCTTTGGTTAATAAGCAGGATATAATAATATATATAAAAAAGTGAAATCTGACAGACACCTGTAATGGGGTTGTAACATACTCTAGTTATTACTTTCTATATGTAAAAAGAATATATGAATAATTTCTAATAAATCCAGAGTGGACAAATGTTTAAGCATCTTTGTAACATGGTTATATATATATGACCCCATTACATCAAAAGGAACTTTAGACAATAAATATTACCCTATGAGTAGGGCAAATGTTTCTTCATTTTAGCACTTTTAATAGTAACTAACACTTAAACCATAAAGTTTAAGAATCACCTGTCTGTTAGAAGAAAGAAAAGTTAAAAAGGACAACCTGAGATATGTATATATGAAGGACTTTTTTGTTTGCTACATAAAAAAAAGGTTTGGATATCTGTTTATCTAACAGAAATAGAACAAAGAAAGAACTGGGGTTGTTACGGTAACATCTTGATAACATACTACTATGCAAAACTTACTTAACTTAGGAAGGTTTGAAGCAGAACAGTTGAAGGAATGATTTAAGTCCCCCTTCACCACATGTGATCAGATTTGGAATATGTATTGTGTACATGTGATATCATATAGTGAACATTGATAACATCATAAAGTTAAAACAGACATATCTTTTAGTGAATACCATACAGTGAATATAAATCTTTATTTCTGACCACAATATGCAGGATATCATACACATATACAGTGAACAGACACACATGGCATAATATTGAGAACAAAGCCACATTATATATCATATATTAGACAAAGTTATTGAATATGATATCATACAGTGAGTGTAAATATATAAACATGGTATCATTCAGTGAACACAAAGCCATATTCCAGCTTTTAATATGTAAGACATCACAGCATTATGAACACAAAGCCATCACATGATACAGTGGACACAAAGCCATATTTCCTGCCCTTCTGATTTTGCTGTCACAGTGCGGGGAACTGGAAGAAACCGCGAAACTTAGCAAACTCTCGTGAAAAGGTTGAAAAGAGGAAGAGATCCAGATAGGTAGTTCTTATCCATTTATGATTTTAAGGTCAAGTTACAGCATCATCATTTTTAGATCAATTGGCTGTTTACAGAAAAAATAATATGTAGATTTAACATATCTTTGTCTCCAACTTCATATCATTAACCTCCAAGGTATATGCTATGCTACATGATAACAATGTGGGCACAACTTACAACGATTTTACAACAGACATTGGCTTACAGTAGGTCAAAACCATAATCACAAAATTTTCACAAGATCAAAAAAATGTCTGCCACAAGAAATTATCGAAGTGTAAGTAATTTAATGCCTTTCCCTAAATTACAACAATATATACAGTTATTAATGCTATCTATAGTGAGAAAAACAGTTAAATATTGAACGCATAGAGATATTAATTGTGACTTTTATCACTCAGTTGAAATAATAAAAAAGTCAAAATACAAAATCTCATATACATCTTACTTAATCACAATTTTTGAAAGTCAATTTCCTATTATTGCCTTTGCTCTATGTGTCAAATCCAAATCTAATGGTTTTAAAACCAATGTCAATTGATCAATGCAATAAAATAAACAATTGCAGCCTGTGCCTCTTGCTATAATTTAAATCAACTACAAACTTATTGTACATTATCCTAAACATTCCCATATTAATATTTATTATGTAGACAGATCAGTAACAACATTTAAATGCAATAAAAATGCACCAAGATCAGCTACTATCTACCTTTGATGTAGTCTACTTACATTATCAACAGACTAGATTCATTCCAGCTATATATAATCATATACCTTCACCATAAACATAAAAAGCTAATACCAAAATATAAATTTTTATTTCAGATACACTATGAAATCATCTCAAAAGTAACATGTACAATATGAAGGGTGTCATGCAGTAGTATCATTTTAGTAAAGCTTTGGATATTACCTTTGTTGGCATTGCATGTTAACTTCTTGATATGGCTGATTCAAGAGTATTGACTGTCTAAGTATGTGCTGTTTTGAACATCAACATAAGCAAAACAGCCTTTGAGTCACTCATATTATCTTTTTAAATAAGCACATCAGATCTATCAATCTATCTATCTAGAAGGCGGGAAAGCAGTTTCAAAGAGACAGAGAAGCTTCAAGCCTGCTTCATTCGGTAGCCAATTCTTGCGAGGGCTGGGTGGGGCCTTTGGGGACGCCGCCTCAGGGGCCTTCGACGTCGGAAGGCAGGTCCTCTTCCTCCTCCATCTCCTCCTCCTCCTCCTCCTCCACCACCCCCTGCACCTGGTCCTCCTGCTCTTCCCCCGGTCCTCTTGTAGCCGAATTTCGTCAGCCTGCCGCGACGAGGGGGGAGGCTGTCGTTCTCCGCGTTGATCCGGTTGTCCTGGTTGTTGTTTTCCTGGTCGTGGTTGTTGCTGAAGATGGCCGTGCTGTTGGTGCCGTCGGGCCTGCTGCCGCGCGGCTTCATGCACGCGCGGTAGAGCCGTCCGCCGAGCCAGCCGCAGGTGCCGTCGGGTCCTCGGAGGCACACCTGTCAGTCAAGGAGCGTCGCTTAGTCGTCGAAACCTCAAAACATTATATAGCTTCTGATGATAACTGATTATGATTCATGAAAAAAAAATCTGTGAGACCTAGCCTTAACTAGACTCTGACTTTTAACTTATAGCGACATAAACACTGTACTTTTCAATTGCACTTCTAGGCGTTTTCAGAGAAGCTTCTTGATAGAGTGTATGGAATAATACCTGAACTTTAATAAATGTGGTAACAAAATACTGTTTCTCGTTTTGGGAGACGAAATACTCACAGCATGCCGTCCTTGGCAATCATCCCTTTCAATTGACGTTTCCCAGGTGCACAAGAAGTTGGCTTTGGGACATGACTGCCAAGAGTGACAGGACATGATCTGAAAGACAGAGTACCTCTTAGAAAGAAAACAATATAATAACAACAGCACTTCCTTGATGTTTAACGCCATATACAGATCATTAATAACAAATAAATCATTCAGAGAATAGCTGGCGCAAGATATATGACGTATTGCTCAATGCAACACCGATAAAAAAAACGACAAAAAAATGTTTGAATTAATTAAACTATACAACAGACTAATGTTACTCCACCGAAATAACATACTTCTGAAAAAAAAATCATAATATCAAGCACCTATCTTACCTATCCCTACTTTTTTTACCACATAAACACATTTTTTTCACCCAATGCCCAGCGGATAAGAGCCAAGGAGAACCTACCGGACAGTCGCATCCGCTTTGGTACAGCAGTCGGAAACCCTTCTTCATCTTGGGCGAGAGTGACTTCCAGGGCTGGACGAAGTGGCAGATGTTGGTCC
>NW_028234415.1:35320969-35333469 GCF_977035675.1 Penaeus japonicus | reverse complement strand
AGGAGACAAGAGAAGAGAATCCGAGACAAGGGAGACGATAGGAGACAAGAGAAGAGAATCCGAGACAAGGGAGACGAGAGGAGACAAGAGAAGAGAATCCGAGACAAGGGAGACGAGAAGAGACAAGAGGAGAGAATCCGAGACAAGGGAGACGAGAAGAGACAAGAGGAGAGAATCCGAGACAAGGGAGACGAGAAGAGACAAGAGGAGAGAATCCGAGACAAGGGAGACGAGAAGAGACAAGAGGAGAGAATCCGAGACAAGGGAGACGAGAAGAGACAAGGGAGACGAGAAGAGACAAGAGGAGAGAATCCGAGACAAGGGAGACGAGAAGAGACAAGAGGAGAGAATCCGAGACAAGGGAGACGAGAGGAGACAAGAGAAGAGAATCCGAGACAAGAGACGAGGGGGGGAGAAGAGACAAGAGGAGAGAATCCGAGACAAGGAGACGAGAAGAGACAAGGAGACGAGAAGAGACAAGAGGAGAGAATCCGAGACAAGGGAGACAGAAGAGACAAGAGAGGAGAAACGGAGAAAAGGGAGACGAGAAGAGACAAGAGGAGAGAATCCGAGACAAGGGAGACGAGAAGAGACAAGGGAGACGAGAAGAGACAAGAGGAGAGAATCCGAGACAAGGGAGACGAGAAGAGACAAGAGGAGAGAATCCGAGACAAGGGAGACGAGAGGAGACAAGAGAAGAGAATCCGAGACAAGGGAGACGAGAAGAGACAAGAGGAGAGAATCCGAGACAAGGGAGACGAGAAGAGACAAGAGGAGAGAATCCGAGACAAGGGAGACGAGAAGAGACAAGAGGAGAGAATCCGAGACAAGGGAGACGAGAAGAGACAAGGGAGACGAGAAGAGACAAGAGGAGAGAATCCGAGACAAGGGAGACGAGAAGAGACAAGAGGAGAGAATCCGAGACAAGGGAGACGAGAAGAGACAAGAGGAGAGAATCCGAGACAAGGGAGACGAGAAGAGACAAGAGGAGAGAATCCGAGACAAGGGAGACGAGAAGAGACAAGCAGAGAGGAAAAAGAGACAAAGAGAAAAGAAGGGGGAAGGGGCGAGTATAAAGAGACGAGTGCTAATCTTGTGTACCTGAAGAGGCAAAGAGACATTGCAGGACACCTGACGTGGGTGGCCAAGCGTAAGACATGCAACAGAGAGCGGAAGATCGAGATGCAACGAGGTGGAAGAGAGTAAAAAAGAAAACATTGCAGAGACGAGCATGAAGAAGAAAGGGGAATTATTAAGAAACGGGGAATGAGGGGAAAGGGAGGAGAAAGAGAGGGGAGTTCGTAGAAGGATGGAACTAAGGAGATTAAAGAATAAATGATCTTTAAGACAGAGGCGAGAATTATCATCCTTTGAGCCTGTGTAGAGAAAGGATATAAAGATATAAAGATATAAAAATATAAAGGATAGAATGACGGAAGGAAGACAGACGAGACAAAAAGAAAAGAAACGGGATAAGCGTAAAATAAAACTAATTTCGAAGGATGAAGGAGAAAAAGGAGAGAGGAATCGTGAGAGAAATGTAATGTGGAAATTACCTTCTTTTCCTCTTGCCTTCCTTCAATTTCGCTAGATTGAGAGGGGAGCAGGGGTGAGGGAGAGAGAGGGGGCGGGTGTGAGGGAGAGAGAGGGGGCGGGTGTGAGGGAGAGAGAGGGGGCGGGTGTGAGGGAGAGAGAGGGGGCGGGTGTGAGGGAGAGAGAGGGGGCGGGTGTGAGAGAGGGAGAGGGAGAGTGAGGGAGATGTAAGGGAGGGAAAAGAAGGGGTGTTGTAAGAGAGAGCGAGGGGGGGGGGGACTTGTGTGTGTATGTGTAAAGGGTGAAGAGAGAGAGAGAGAGAGAGAGAGAGAGAGAGAGAGAGAGAGAGAGAGAGAGAGAGAGAGAGAGAGAGAGAGAGAGAGAGAGAGAGAGAGAGAGACAGACAGACAGATAGAGAAAGACTGAGAGAAAGAGACAGACATAGAGAGAAAGGCAGAGAGAAAGAGACAGACAGATAGAAAGAGACAGACAGAGACAGAAAGAGACAGGCATAGACAGAAAGAGAAAAAGAGAGACAGACAGAGGCAGAGAAAGAGGGGGGCAAGGGGCGTGGCATGCAGCCTTGACGCCCCTCGAGGCATTCCATCGCCAGCCCCCCTCACTCCTTGTGCGTCAGCCTTGATTCGCCCCGACACAAAAGCCTCCGGGATTTGGAGTCTAATTACCCGTTGATAATCATTATCTTGGGATTTATCAGCTTAAGTGACGACCAGAATTTCTTTGAGGGGATACCTTTTTTTCCCTTCTCAGTCTCCTCCTCTTCCTCTTCCTCTTCTTCGTAAATGTCTTCCTCTTCTTCTTCGTAAATGTCTTCTTCTTCTTCTTCTTCTTCTTCCTCCTCCTCCTCCTCTTCTTCTTCTTCTTCTTCTTCTTCTTCTTCTTCTTCTTCTTCTTCTTCTTCTTCTTCTTCTTCGTCTTCGTCTTCGTCTTCGTCTTCGTCTTCGTCTTCGTCTTCGTCTTCGTCTTCTTCTTCTTCTTCTTCTTCTTCTTCTCCTCCTCCAAATTCTTCTTCCTCCCCTCTTCATCTTCTTATTCCTTTTCTTTTTACTGCACCTCCTCCTTTTGAGTACTTGAGATCTTGCAATTTAGCCTTCAAGTGACACTTCTTTCGATCTCTCTCTCTCTCTCTCTCTCTCTCTCTCTCTCTCTCTCTCTCTCTCTCTTTCTTTCTTTCTTTCTTTCTCTCTCTCTCTCTCCTCACTCACTCTCTCTCTCTGACCCTCCCTCTCTTCCTTCCTCCTTCCCTCCCGTCCGTGCCTCATCCCTCTTTCCTTCCTTCCTTCCTCCCCCCTTCTTCGTCAGCATCCCGACGCCCTACCGCGAGGCACCGAAGAGACACGACACGACCGTAACCTGGAGCGATAAAAGCGCAACGAACGACCCAACAAAACGTGTGTTTACATGGCCGCCAGGCACACACTGCCCTCCCCCCCCTCCCTTGGCCGGCCTTCGACACTTGCCGACACCCATCCCCTCCCTACCCCTCACCCCCTATTTCTCTGTCTCTCTGTCTCTGTCTCTACCTTTCTACCTCTCTCCCTCTCTATCTCTCTCTCCTCCCGCTTTCCTACCCTCACTCCCTCTCCTTCCTTTCATCCTTTCCCCTTCCCCTCCTCTTCCCCTCCCTCCCCAGCCCCCCTTTTGTAAACACACTTAATGAAGGTCTTCAGCTGACGCTATCTTACCTGAGACTGGGAATGGTGTCAGGTATTTCTTATTTATTGCGTCTCTCTCTCTCTCTTTCTCCATCTCCTTCTCTCTGTACATGTGTCCGTCTGTGTCTGTGTTTGTGTCTGTGTCTGTCACTGTCTGTCTTTTATTCCTTTTCCTTCTCCCTATCCATCCCCTCCCCCTCTTTCTTTTTCTTCTTCTTCCCCTTCTCCTTCTTCTTCTTCGTCTTCTTCTTCTTCTTCTTCTTCTTTTTCTTTTTCTTTTTCTTCTTCTTCTTCTCCTTTTTATCTTATTTTCATTTTCACATTTACTTTCATTCTCCTTCTCCTTCTTCTTCTCCTCCCTCTACGACCAGGAGTTACGAATCGTAAAGTAAAAAAGGTTAGGGGGCAGGGAGGGACAGAGATAGAGGTGGAGGTGGTGGGGGGGGGGGGGGGGGGGAAGAGGAAAAGCTTGGGTCTTTCCCGTTCCCCCTAGTAAAGTCTGTTTGAATTTGAACAACAAGAGTTCACTGTTAATTTGAACAACGAGAGTTCACTTTTAATTTGAACAACGAGAGTTCACTGTTAATTTGAACAATGAGAGTTCACTGTTAATTTGAACAACGAGAGTTCACTGTTAATTTGAACAACGAGAGTTCACTGTTAATTTGAACAACGAGAGTTCACTGTTAATTTGAACAACGAGAGTTCACTGTTAATTTGAACAACGAGAGTTCACTGTTAATTTGAACAACGAGAGTTCACTGTTAATTTGAACAACGAGAGTTCACTGTTAATTTGAACAACGAGAGTTCACTGTTAATTTGAACAACGAGAGTTCAATGTTGAGGTGCCCGTGCGCGTTCAGTAGCACTGGCCAAACTCGGTGAGACCAGACACCGCTCAAGTGTTTCTCAGTTTATTACGATTAGGTACGGGTGTTCTTGGTAAAGCTTGGTGGTATTCGCTGCACGACACCCTTATTTGCGGGAAATTCTTTACTGATGAATTATTTCTTAATCTTAAAAGTTATTAGAATCATGAATTACTACTAGGACCATTGACCTGAAAGATGTTCTCTCTCACGCACCATTCCTCCTCTGCTACTCCTACTCCTAATCCTCTCTCTCTCGCTTTCTCTCTCTCTCTCTCTCTCTCTCTCTCTCTCTCTCTCTCTCTCTCCCTCTCTCCCTCTCTCCCTCTCCTCCTCTCCCCCTCTCTCCCTCTTTCCCACTCTCCCCTTCCCCCTCCCCGTCCCCGTCCCCCTCTCCCTCTCTCCCCCTCCCTCTCTCCCCCTCCCCGTCCCCCTCCCTCTCCCTCTCCCTCTCCCTCTCCCTCTCTCCCCCTCCCTCTCTCTCCCTCTCTCTCCCTCTCCCTCTCTCCCCCTCCCCGTCCCCCCTCTCCCTTATCCTTCCTCTATCGTCCTTCAAACATCTCCCTAACATTCGTAAAGCCCGACAAGAGTATATATAAAATATATATAAATGAATGTATCTATAAATATATATATATATATGTATATATATATATATATATAAATATATATATATAAATATATATATATAAATATCAAAATAAAATATAATAATATAATGATCTCTCTATCATAATGATAATGATAATGATAATGATAATGATAAGGATAATGATAATGATAATGATAATGGTAATAATAATAACAATAACAATAATAATAATAATAATAATAATAATAATAATAATAATAATAATAATAAAAAATAATAAACATAATTATAGCAATATTAATAATAATAAGAAGAAGAAGGAGAAGGAGAAGAAGCAAGAAGAAGAGGTAGGGCGGGGGGCGGGGGGCGGCGCGGCGTTCCCTCACAGCGCGCGAGACTCAGATAACAATCAGCGAGGTTGTTTGCTGGCCGAAGAAAGTGTGGTTCGGCGCGGCGGACGATCCTGATTTACTTGACGGGGGGGGATTTGCCCCACGGATTTCCCTTGTCCTTGTTGTTGTCCTTGTATTTCACTCTCTCGTCTTCACTTCATTTCTCTTCTCTTCACTTCACTTCACTTTATTTATCTTCTTTTCTTTTCTTTCATAAGCTTACGGCTACACACGAGTGAGAGGAAGAGAGGGAGAGGGAGAGGGAGAGGGAGAGGGAGAGGGAGAGGGAGAGGGAGAGGGAGAGAGAGAGGGAGAGGGAGAGGGAGAGAGAGGGAGAGGGATAGAGAGAGACAGAGAAAGAGAGAGAGAGCGAAAGAGAAAGAACGAGAGAGAGATAAAGAGAGAAAGAGAAAGAGAAAGAGAGAGAAGAAAACAAAAACAGAAGAGAATAAAGAAGAAAAGAAACGAGAGAGATAGAAAGAATATCAACCAGGCGCAGCAATGCACACAAAAAGCGCAAGAGTCGACAGAAATGAGACAACCAGCAAGCCATCTTACAAGATCGTGTCCTCACTTGCTTTTCTTTCACTAATTCGCTTCTTCAGACAAATTCCTTCCAGCAATTAGCCATGGTACTAATGATAGAGATAACAATTAACATGATAATCACTATCATAATGCTAAGAAAAGTAGTAGATTACCACCGAAAAATCGTTTAGTAACAATAGCAATATTACTACTGCTATATTACTATTGCTTCTGCAACTAAAACTACATCAACTATTATTACCATTATCGCTACTACTACTGTTACTAACACTTCTAATAATTTAACTACTTCTACTACTACTATTATCACTACCACTTATAATACTATACCACCACCCCTACGACCCTTACTACTACTACTACTACTACTAGTACTACCACTACTCCTACTTCCGACGTAAATTTGCCAAACGTTTAAGTCACAGCTCGACTGGAAACGTCTTTCTCCGCAGCTGCAAAAAAAAAAAAACGTTTCCTTATACTCGCTCATCAAGAAACGTGATTTGAGACTTGAAGGATATTCTGAGACGTTTTAATTGTTATTCATGGTTTCAGGGAAAGGGACGAGAATCATGGTGGTTTGGCGGGTGGGGTGGTTGGGTGGGTGGTGATAATGATGGAGGAGGAGAAGGATGGTGATGATTGTGATGGTGATGATGATGGTGATGATGGTGATGGTAATGGTAATGGTGATGGTGATAATGATGATAATGATAATAATGGTAATGATAACGATAAAGATTATCATTAGCATTATCATGATAATGATAATTATAATGATAATGATAATGACGATGATACTAAAATTAGGGAATGATGGGAAGGAGAGAGATAGTTGCGTTGAGATGCAAGGAGGGGAGACAGGGGAACGGAGAAGGGGGGGGGGAGGGCGGGAGCCAGACCCTCTCATCACACTGCTTAACGTTCTTAAGTATACCACACCCGAACCGCTGTACGCTGAACCCCAGGGTATAAACATTGCACGTAACAGAACGCAGGCTGTCTGCAACATGGCGAGTGTGGACTCCTCGATTCGGGATTATCGTGTCTGTAACTTTTTGTCCTCTTTTCCTTTTTCGCTTTAATTCCTCTCCTCAAGACTTCGCAGATATCGAGGTCGCCGCGCCCTTCGAGGCAGAGAAGGTTCAATGGCCGGCGCTGTGGGAGGTGTGTTGCAGGACGGACGCACACACGTACATGTACACGCACATGCACGCAAGCACTCGTACTCGCACATGCACGCAAGCACGCACGCACACACACACACATACACTCTCTCTCTCTCTCTCTCTCTCTCTCTCTCTCTCTCTCTCTCTCTCTCTCACTCTCTCTCACTCTCACTCTCACTCTCACTCTCACTCTTACTCTTACTCTTACTCTTACTCTCACTCTTACTCTCTCTCACTCACTCACTCTCTCACTCTTTTTCTCACCCGACCCCTTCCCACATGCATACTAGCCAAGCTCTTTCCTCTCATATTACAGATCAACTGCCATGCATTGCACTGGTCCTAAACGCTAGTTAAAAAATATATATGTCATTTAAAAAAGAAATTGCTCCCTCTACCTTAGAAAACCCATTTTTTCTATTTCATTTCTATTCTTTTGAAAAAAAAAGATAATTGTACCTTTAAAAACTATTAATTTCGCCTAGGACTGGGGAATACTATCAGCTGATGGTGATGATGAATATATCATGCTATTAACAACAACAATTTCCAACAACAGTAAAACTTTTATAACAAAGATGATCACCGTGTTACCGTAATCTCGATAGCATTTCTCATAATGATAATACAAACAACAAAGACACAACAACCAAAACAAGAATAACAGAAAAAAAATAATGATGATAAAGATAAAAATGATAATAACAATAATAATAATAATAATAATAATAATAACAATAATAATAATAATGATAATGATAACAATAATAATGATAATGATAATAATAATAATAACAATTATAATAATAATAATAATAATAATAATAGTAATAACACTCATCACACATTCCATTTCTCCTAATGATCTAAAAGAAGACGCAACAATCCCCTTTTTCAACAAAATAAACAAACAAATAAACACCACATACAGAACGAAACAGAGAACCCTCCACCCCCAATCTCCCCCCCCCCAATAAAAAGAGTGGCGCCAACAAACAAACAAACACAAACAAACAAAGAAGAAAAAGCACTCACACACACACACACACACACGAGAAGATGAGACAGTCAGTGCCTTACCGTTCTGAGTTGACACCGAATCTCAACGCTAACTGAGGGAGGGAGGGGGAGGGAGGGGGAGGGAGGGGGATGATGGAAGGAGGAGGGGGAGGAGGGGGAGGAGGAGGAGTAATGGGAGACAGGTTTGGGAGGGAGAGGAGGGGGAGGAGGGGAAGGAGGAGGAGGAGGAGTAATGGAAGACAGGTTTGGGAGGGAGGGAGGAGGAGGAGGGGGAGGGGAGGAGAGGAGGGGTGAAGAGGGGAGGAGGGAGGGAGAAGGAAAAGGGGGAAGGGAGGGAGGAGGAAAGAGAGAGAAAAAAGCTAGATAGATAGATAGATAGATAGATAGAGAGAGAGAGAGAGAGAGAGAGAGAGAGAGAGAGAGAGAGAGAGGGGGGGGCAAGAAGGGGGGAGTGAGTGTCTACAGTTTAGTCTATGGTGATGACTGGGTGATGATTGCGTCCCTGTACTAGTGATGAATGAGTGATGACTCGAGCACTCACCACCAGCAACATTCCTAATCTCCAATTCCCAGATACTTTGCAACGATACGCTTATAAAGAATAAAAAAAAAACTAATGATAATGATACTAAGAGAGACAATATTGATGGTGATGATGATTATAATAACACTGACAATGATAAATACAATGACAAAAATAATGATAATTATAATAATAACAACAGTAATGATAATAATAATGATTATTATCATTAATAGAACAACACTAAAACAAAAAAAAGGACAAACAAAATTCCACACATTCACACAAAACAGATCAAATACACAGTCACCGCAATAACAATGCCATACATCACACCGTCTATCCATCTTCACGTGGATGAAGATGGAACGGAGGAGGGGGGAGGGGGGAAGGAAGAGGGGGAGGGGGAGGGGGCAGAGATCCACTCAAAGTCCACCGAGGGGAAGAGGAGAGGCAGGAGGAGTTCTTCCTATTTCCAGCTTCGTAAAGAAAGAGGTGGTGGGAGATGAAGGAGGAGAACGAAGGGGAGGAGGGAGGAGGAGAAGAAGGAGAAGAAGGAGGAGGAAGGAGTAGAAGAAGAAAAAAGGAAGGGATGACGAAGAGGAGAAGGGAAAATAGGAAGAAGTCAAAATAGAAGAAAATGATGATGAACACGAAGAAGATGATGATGAAGATGAAGACGTAGAAGAAGAAGGAGAGAGAAAGAAAGAGAGAGAGAGAGAGAGAGAGAGAGAGAGAGAGAGAGAGAGAGAGAGAGAGAGAGAGAGAGAGAGAGAGAGAGAGAGAGAGAGAGAGAATATAACCCCACCGGTTCTTAACACTAAGCAAATGAGTTAAATAAACACCGCTGACGTAGCAATGACGTAACAATGACATAGCAGTGACGTAGGAAGGACCACCCCCCATCCCCTTAGGTTTTCACAGCTAGATGTGAATACATATGATATTTTGAGAAAAAGAAATGTTATTAGAAATACAAACAAGCAATAAGAATAACCAAAACAAGAATGAATGTAGAAATGAAATAATAACAACAATGACAACAAGAATAATACAACAACATTACAACAACAACGATAACGGTAAAAACGATAAGAAAAACATATAGAAATTACAAAAAAAAAGAATAATAAAGTGAATAAACATCTAATACACGCAAAAGAAAAGAAAGCAAAAGATCTTTGCCTCTAGCGTGAGCCTTGGCATCCTCACATACCCTTGGCATCATTACAAACCCTTGGCATGATCACATACTCTTGGCATCATTACAAACCCTTGGCATCCTCACATATCCTTGGCATCATCACATACCCTTGGCATCATCAAATATCCTTGGCATCATAACATACCCTTGACATCATCACATATCCTTGGCATCATCACATACCCTTGGCATCATCACATACCCTTGGCATCATCACATACCCTTGGCATGATCACATACTCTTGGCATCATTACAAACCCTTGGCATCCTCACATATCCTTGGCATCATCAAACATCCTTGGCATCATTACAAACCCTTGGCATCATTACAAACCCTTGGCATGATCACATACCCTTGGCATCATTACAAACCCTTGGCATGATCACATACCCTTGGCATCATCAAATACCCTTGGCATCATCAAATATCCTTGGCATCCTCACATACCCTTGGCATCATCACATATCCTTGGCATCATCACATATCCTTGGCATCATCACATACCCTTGGCATCATCACATTTCCGTGGCATCATCACATACCCTTGGCATCATCACATACCCTTGACATCCTCACATATCCTTGGCATCATCACATACCCTTGGCATCATCAAATATCCTTGGCATCATCACATTTCCGTGGCATCATCACATACCCTTGGCATCCTCACATACCCTTGGCATCCGCACATACCCTTGGCATCTCCTGACGTCTAATGGAAAGATTAGCCAGTGGGCATCTCAAGACCCAGGGCATAACTGGACACTCCTTTTTTACGGAAACTTGAGAAATATTTTTGGTTTGAGAAGAAAAAATGGGGATAAAATGGAATGAGAATAAAATGTGATTGATGATGATGATTATGATTATGATGATTATGATGATGATGATGATGATGATGATGATGATGATGATGATGATGATGGTGATGATGATGATGATGATGATAACTACAAGAACGTCATCACTAATATTTCAAAACAATGGTAAGACAACAACAACAATAAAGAAACAAACAACAATAACAAAACAACGGCCTACTCAAATATCAAATGCAAGAATATAAAAATAACTAAACCAACATAAGATTCCTTTTTGCAACACAACAATGACATTGGAGGTGCCATAATGACCATAATAACCTTCACAAATGGTGTAATTTCGACCTTCGCCTCTGCAATCATGCAATTGAAAGAGGGATAAGATCTGTATCTTTTTTCTATCGCTCTTTCTTTCTGTTTTCTTATTGTAATCTCTCTCTCTCTCTCTCTCTCTCTCTCTCTCTCTCTCTCTCTCTCTCTCTCTCTCTCTCTCTCTCTCTCTCTCTCTTCCTCTTCCTCTTCCTCTTCCTCTTCCTCTTCTTCCTCTTCCTCTTCCTCTTCCTCTTCCTCTTCCTCTCCCTCTCTCTATATCTCCCTCTCCCTATATCTCCCTCTCCCTCTCTCTATCTCCCTCTCCCTCTCTCTATCTCCCTCTCCCTCTCTCTATCTCCCTCTCCCTCTCCCTCTCTCTCGATATAGGGAGCCTCTCTCTCTACCCTCTCCCTCAGCGGGGGGGCTCCGGGGAGTCTCTCTCTCTCTCTCTGGGGGGTCTCTCTCTCTCCCTATCTCTCGGTTAAATGGCGACCTCCTCTCGGGGGACTCTCTCTCTCTCTCTCTCTCTCTCTCTCTCTCTCTCTCTCTCTCCCTCTTTCCCTCCCTTCCTCCCTGCCTGCCTCTCTCCTCTCTCCCTTCCTTCCTTCCCTCCTTCTTTCCTTCCTCCCTCCTTTCCTTCCTTCCTTCCTTAATTCCCTCCTCCCTTCCATCCTTTCTTTCTCCCTCCCTCCCTTCTTCCCCCCCTCCCTCCTTTCTTCCCTCCCTCCCTCCCTTCCTTCCTCCTTTCTTCCCTCCTTCTCTTCCTCCCTCCCTCCCTCCCTCCCTCCCTCCCTCCCTTCCTCACTCTGTCTTTCTCTTTCTTATTGTAATTAATTTGCTCGTGATTGCCAAAACACGCGATGCTGTATGCAAAATTATACAGTCATTAATAACCACATTCGTATAAACAGCGCCATAAACTCTCAAAACTCGTGTTTATCTGTCACTCATTGTAAAACTTTCATTAAAACGGTAACTGGATATGAGTTTAATCGCATTAAATTACTACCTTAAATTACAATAGACGGTTAGACAGGGTCAGTTTCACTTCGAGTGAAAAAAAAAAAAAAAAAAAAAAAATCCTCAAACGAGTACATAATGCTACTACACCTAACACATACATCAAATAGCAAAAGTAAACATTATGACAAGAATAACCTCTCCTATTTTTCTATCTTTTCTTAGTCTCGGCTCCATATTATCCCATAAAACAAAGCCAAACCCCCAAAGTCGCGCACGCAATCGGACAAACGCCTCTCATAACTGTCAGAATCCGTGTAACAAATTCAGCCTCTCGAGATGTGCCCTTGTGGTTAGCATGACAGCATGATGACAGCATTCCAGAGCGTATCCTATTCTGTTTATTAATTGTTCCATTCCTTCTCCTTCGCAAGATAATAACAACTTTTCATCTCCGATTTATACTTCCGCATCACGCAAAGCGATTGTCTTTTTTTTCGTTCTTTTACTCGTGCGGTGAGATTGCATTCATAAATAAGGAAGTTCTTTCAGCAATATTTACGTTATACGAAGTATAACAAACATCAAACAGTATCAATATATTTATTTCCGACGATGAAAAGAATAAATCTATTCATCTATATCGCCTCTAAATTGATAAACATTTCGATAAATTTCCTCCTCATTTCACTCTAAAAGAACGATCCTCTCGGCAATAGCATCTGCAATATTTTGTTTTCCCGGTGCATTTCAACCCCCCAAACAATAGCATGAAATAGGATTATGCAGTTCAAGGCATAAACATATATCGTGTTTATGGCAGTATATATATGCTCGATTTCACCGTATTTTTATTCCTGTGCTGTTTATAATCG
>NW_028234415.1:35310969-35315969 GCF_977035675.1 Penaeus japonicus | reverse complement strand
CTCTCTCTCTCTCTCTCTCTCTCTCTCTCTCTCTATATATATATATATATATATATATATATATATATATATATATATATATATATGAATAGTACTAACATCATAAAATATATTTCTAATACTACTACTACTATTACCACTTCTACTACTACTACTACTACTACTACCACTCCTACTACGATTACTACTACTACTACTACTACTACTACTACTACTATTACTACCATCACTCCTACTACGATTACTACTACTACTACTACTACTATTACTACTACTAATAATAGTAATACTACTAACACCACAACCAACAATAATACTGATGGTGATGATAACATCGACTATAAATACAACAATAGCATCCCTTAGAAAAAAAAAATCCCACTGTTTAACGTCCCCTAAACACCTTCTCTATCCCCCCCCCCCCCCCCCCCCTTGTAAAAAGGTGACACGTTCACAAACACCCTCTGTCACTCCCATCCCCGTCCGCTACCCCCTCCCACCACCACAGCTGATAGGGTGCGTTCAACAGTAAGTACTAGCCACTGCTTCTAACGTGGCTGATTTAGCATAAACATTCCTGGCATTATACCTTTGTATAGCTTTCACGTATACTCTACTTTTTTTCTTTCCTCTCTCTCTTTTTTCTATATTTCGCTCTCTATTATTCTCTCTCTCTCTCTCTCTCTCTCTCACTCACTCACTCACTCACTCACTCTCACTCTCACTCTCACTCTCACTCTCACTCTCTCACTCTCACTCTCTCTTATCGTTTCACTCCCACTCACTTTCATTATTTCTTTCTCTCCATCTGTCAGTCTGCTTGCTTGCTTGCTTGCTTGCTTCCCTCCCTCTCCCGTTTCCCTCCACTTCCACCTCCCCCCACTCCTTCCCCTTTCCCTCCCCGCTCCCCTCCCCCTCCATCACCCCACACTCCCTCTCCCCCTCTCTCCTGCCTTTCACCCTGGCTGCTTCCGTCCTTGGCATGTGCAAAGTAAACGTACTGATGATGTGAAAAATGAAGGGGAGATGAAAGAGCGAAAGCCAGAAAAAAAAATCATTTCCTCTGATGTCAGTATTATGGCATGCTTTTATACTGAATTAAATATATAATATCTTTTAGATAATATATCATATCGGATTTTTTTTTCATAGATCATATGGCATTACAAAATGTCTAATGCCTTATATATCACAAAGGCGTCTCTACAGGTATTAGGCGGATTTTACTCACTTCCCATCGATAATAGTGAGGAGGAGAAATAGAAAAAGCATTTTACAGGAAGCTAAAGTTGATTCCCGTGGACGAGCTGTGATCGGAGCGAATCGAGGGAAAAAAGAAAGGGGAAAGGGAGAGGGAAGAGAGAAGGGGAGGAGACAGAGAATGTTATGGGTGTGGGTGTCACGTGCATGCACACACATATCCATATACACATGCGCACACGCACGCACACACACACGCAGACACACACACAGATATGTATATTGTATATGTATACGTATATGTATATGTACAGGTATATGTATCTGTATGTATATGTGTATCTGTATGTATATGTGTATATATAGATAGAGAGAGAGAGAGAGGGGGGGGGGAGGGAGAGAGAGAGAGAGAGAGAGAGAGAGATAAAGAGATACAAATAAGTAGATACACCGTAGACAAACTAACATACCTAAGACATATAAAACATCCCACCCACCAAATACCAAACACTGCATAGCATCTTGCAAATCTGGCTCCGTGCCCTCAAGCCCCCCACCCCATCCCCTTATTCCTCCTCCCCCCCTCTCCCCCTCCCTTCACTGACGTCTTTCACTACCGCCTTTCCTTACCGTCTAATTGCTCGCGTTTGCCGCCAGAGGTCACGCTATGTCCCCAAAAATGCAAACAAAATATGTCTTTAATTTTCCTTCTGCAATGTTCGTATCGCCAGGCGTAAAATTCGATTATTATCTATTTCATCAAATTGCTTTTTAGGTTTGTTATGGCGGTGATATAGAAAAGGTAAATGACGTTAAATATTCCACTGATATATGGGTTGTTGGTGGTATCGTGGGATAATATTGATATCCATAGTATTGGGAACATATTAGTATCATTAGTAAATTAGTCTCGTTCATAGTGTATGTATGTATGCATGTGTGTATATATGTGTGTATATATATATATATATATATATATATATATATATGTGTGTGTGTGTGTGTGTGTGTGTGTGTGTGTGTGTGTATGTATGTATGTATGTATGTATGTATGTATGTATGTATATATATATACCTGAAAACCTTACATGATCCTTAAGCAATGCTTTAAGAAAGAAAGAACTTCAGCAAAAAGTACTTCCTTGCTTTGTCAACTTGACTTAGCAAATAAAAACAAACAAACAGGCGCAGAGCATTAGAAGAAAACACAAAAACAACAAATACAACAACAAAACAAAAAAACAAGCAACCAGACGAAACAACTTGTCGACTCCGACGGTAATCTTTTCTCAGGTAATTTTCTCGTTGCAATGCAGTTGTTGCAACAACTAAATCAGGCTTGCAAACTAAGACAAAATAGCGGGTGCAGAGGAGACTGAATAGATCATCTTGTTTTGTTGTTTCCTAAGGGCTTGCAAATGCGTATGTCAGATACCATGACGTGTATATAGATATATATGGCTTTAAGCAATGTTGCACGGTTGCAGAAAATGGGACGTTGTGGAGCAACAACACAGTTAAACAAAACAATAAAATAACAATAAAAATGATGATGATAATAACAATAATATAAATAAATAATAATAACAATAATAATAATACAAAAAATAGTGGTCAATATTATTCTATTGAACGAATAACAAAGAAAAAATAAGAAAATGTTGCAAATAAAGGGAAAAAATTAAATGAAAAATGAAAAATAAACTGGAAGTGAAGAAATATGAAATATGAAAAAGAGAGGACGATAAAAAAATAAAAGATAAATGAACCGGGAAAACTAGAGGTTCAAAAAATGTAAATAATCATAAATGCATAAATAATCATAATAAACATGTAATGCATAGTATAAACATAAATAATCATATACATAAATAAAAGCAAATATGAAACAGAAATCATTTTTCAAAGAAAATCAAAACAGTCCTGCCACAATCTCTTCAAAGGAACATCTAAAAAGGAAATGAAACAAAAAATAAGAGAGAGAGAGAGAAACAGACAAAGAAAAAAAAAAAAACAGAAAGAGACAAGAGAAAAAAATAGCAGAAACAAGCGTAAAATCAATTAAGAAACAGACGCAGAGAAGAAGAAGAAGAAACCAAACCAAAACACAGACCCACACCCCACCATGCAACCCATGCAACAGACGAGCACCGCCGCACGCGCTTCTGATGCTCTGCGGTCGGTTAAAATACAGAAACTCAGGAATCCGACTCAATCCTCCGCCCATTTGTCAAGGCGGGCGCGGAGGCAACAGGCGATGGAGCAGCGAGATAGCGAGGTACTAAAACACGCCCTCGCGATGGTGGTCCCCCTCCCCCCCATCAAAAAAAAAGAAAAAAAATAAGAGAAAAGAAAGAAAAAGAGAATTCAAGGAGATTTTCGGTCTGACGGAAGACATTAGGAGACACTGATGGAGATGGGGCCACGAGATTTTCCAAGGGCGATGGAGGAAGAGAGGGAGAGAGAGAGAGAGTGGAGGAGGAGGAGGGGAAGGGGAGAGGAGCGAGGGACGAGAGAGAGGGTGTGCGGGGGAGTAGGAGAAGGGGAGAGAAGGGGGGGGGGAGTGGAAGAAGGGAATGAGAAGTGAGGAACGAGAGAGGAGAATGGAGGCGGGGAGGAGAGAGAAAAAAAAGAGATAAAATAGATGCGAGAGAAAGTCAGACTAAGAGAGGAAATGGAAGCAAATGAAGCATAAATTAACTCGACGGCAAAAAATACATCTAAATTTGCCATTAACATCGGATTCTCGTGTCCAAACATTCATATCCCTCCCCCCTCCCCCTTCATTTTTCTACCATTCGAGTCCACTAATAATGTAGCAGCTGTGACGCACATGGTCGCCTTTCTCGCTTTTTTTTTTCAAAATTTCATCTTTACGACAAGGAGTTCTCAAAATTCATGTTTCACTGACTAGACTCGGGCGTAGGCAGTCATAAACACGCCTCTCTGCACGTTGCAATAAATTCACGTCTCGCTTGTCACTCGTCTGCCCTCGCACGCCCATTGCAAGGCCCTGGATGACGCCTGCACGCTTGCACGTCGAGGCAAATGCTACACACTTCGCTAGGGTTATTGGCAGTGCAAGAAACGACTCGAAGTTTTAATTCAGCTTAATTCAGGGTTAGGGAAACGAGATTAACATGGAGTCTGATCTGAGCATTTCCTTCTGTATTAATTCAGAGTTGAGTAAAAGGTATTTAAATGGGGTTTCATTTTCGTTCTTCCCTTTTTTTTTTCTTTTTTTTAATTAATTCCGGGTTGAATAAACAGTATTTCATGTTTCAGTTCAGTCTTTTCTTCTATTTTTCTTTCTTTTTAACTAATCGTAATTTAATCATTTTCACTCCCTTTTATAGTACGTATGGATAATACCTTAATTATATACAATATCTTCTACATGATAAACAATATACTCATTCATTATTATACAAATCGTCCCACGATTGCTGTCTGTTAGATTTAATTGATATAGCGTTGTTCTTCTTCTCATCACTATTCAAATGACTTAAGACAGTTTTGTTGACAAAAAAAAAAAAAAATCACTAATGCTACTGTTATGGCAATACATCTGCATTTGCATAACCGTTAATTCTTACATTGGTTTCTTTATTTTTTTTATTGCATTCATTACTGAAGCGTTTTGTATTTTCTTGCTTAGGAAATACTTCACGTATGTTTGTTTCTGTTTTTATGTTGTTGTTGTTTTTCGAAATATTAATGACGTGACCAAAATCATCATAATCATTAGGATTAGCATCATCACCATTATCATCACTAAAATCATCATCCTTTACATTACC
>NW_028234415.1:35275969-35290969 GCF_977035675.1 Penaeus japonicus | reverse complement strand
TTTCCCGGAAAATGTAAATGGCAAAAAATATCTCCAAACGTAAATAACACGACTATTTTTCAAGTAGTCACAAACTTACTTTGTTCTTTCCACTTTCAAAATTATTCAATAGCGTGAATATATCCTCTCTTCTAAATTATTATATTTTCTTTGTTTCTTCCCTATCTCCCTTTCCATTCATCAAGATTATCATACACCGTAAGACGTTATCGTTTTCTATTTCTTCTCCCTCTTCTTCATCTCTATTTCCTCTCTTCCAATTTCTCGCATTCTCCATTTTGAAAATCCTTTTTCATCAAACAGAGTCTCTTTCTTTCTCTCTCTCTCTCTCTCCTCATATACGTCATCTCTTCTTATTCGTCTCTACTTTTCCTACCTCTGATTTCCTGTTTATACATATGTGGGTGTGCGAGTGCGCGGTAAACCCCATTCTGTCACGCACAATTCACTCCCTGTGGATAAACACACGATTTGACACACTGGTCTTTTCCGTGTTGTTGTACACACGTCTTTAACTTATCTGGCAACACCTGCATTGGCGACGTGTGCGTTTTATCAATTATCTGGCAACGTTGACGGGATATGCATCTTTCACTTATCTGGCAACACCTCAATTATCTGGCAACATTGATGGAATATGTATCGTTCACTTATCTGGCAACACCTGCCTTAGCGACGGATGCAAGTTCATTAGTCATCTTGCAACACCTGCAGTGACGATGCTTGAGGCTTATCTGTTATGTGATTAAATCTGCTTTAATGATTTACTTGATTTATTAGTCAAGCGATGGAATCGTCACTGACGAAAAATACAATCTTTCAGTCATCTGGCAACACCTGCCTTAACGACCAACACCATTCATCATTTATCCAGAGTTTCTGCATGACAACAACCCATTTCTCACCGCCCCCCGCCTCCCCCCCCCCTCCATCTTCATATGCCCACTAGTTGTTATATTCTATGCCACCCCCCCCTCCATCCCCGTCCTCTTTATTCTGTTTACCCCCCTCCCCCCCGTGTCCGTCTCCGCCCTTACCAACAGCAACCAAGCATAGATTTCTCCCATCACTTCCGCATCTAGTAGGTTAATTGAATGTTTCTTTTAAATCCACGCGCTCTTTGAAATCAAAGCCGAGATTATGTTACCAGCTTTTTATCTGATTGAAAACCGTGTGATACGCAGAAGACGCTAGCTAGTATAGAGATATCTCATCTTTATCGTTCGTCTTTTGTCATCGATACTTGCGCGACGCATATAGGGAACACGACGTCGCGCCGTCTGACATCATTTAAAATGGAACCTACATTTCAAGCTTAATGACTGCTATAAATTGGCGTACCTGTCAGTAACTGCCTTAATTGAGATAAATATCGTATATACGAGTCTTCTCAGAGAGATACATATACGCGGAGGAGACTTACTCCCTGACATCTTAAAATATACATTTAAAAAAGACGTCTTGATGTATTTCGACAGTTATGCGTGGCAGTTACAATTTCCTTTCCGTTTTTTTTTTTTCTCTTACTTTTTATTCCCGTCTTTGATATATTTAGGAATTAAAAGAATGAAGAGTCTGCTAATAATTCACCGTTGGAAGAACTAAAAATGCACCACAGAATATTTCGTTGTGCTGTTTCCTCTGTGGAAAGAAGCAAAATGTCGACGTACACATGTTCTTTATTTCATCAGTTTGTCTATCCTTTTCTTCTTATCCTTTGTCTCTTTTTTTTCTTCCTTTGAGTCCTGTCAATACAGTCAACTCAGAAATCATCCCTTCTTTACATACGCCATTAAAAGGACCAGAATCGACGGCAAAGGAGACTTCTAGAAAGATCTCAAGGGACGCAGAACGAAATGTCCAACTCTGGCTGACTGGCTGACGCTCGTTCACTCGCTCGCTCACTCGCTCACTCACTCACTCGCTCACTCACTCACTCACTCACTCGCTCACTCACACACTCGCTCACTCACTCACTCTCTCTCTCTCTCTCTATATATATATATATATAGTTATATCGTTATATCGTTCTCTCCCTTCCTCTTTTGTCTTTTTCTTTCTCGTTATCTTGCTCTCTCGCTGTTTTACTCTCTTGGAATTGCTTATTCACTCAAGACAATTTCCTTGAATTATTTGCAGATACCACATTTTGATATTGGATGGAAATCTCACTAATTTATTTACTATGAGAACTTTATTTATTTACGTACTTATTTTTTTTCAAACGATTGAAAAAAATGAGCATCGACTCCCGTTTCGCTTTTATTATTTTCACCATCAGCTGCGCGGGAATGGCCTCCGTTTGATCAGCCCGGCTTACTTTACCTACCATCCGATATTCCAACTTTAAGTGTTTCCTCGTAGCTTCAAAGTCAAACAATTAGCCCTGAGGAGAAACCTATACAAAGATCGAGCAAAAAAAAAAAAAAATTGTAATGAGTTTTTCGTGCTTTACAAACCTGGGTGTACATAGAGCAAACCCGGGTGTATCTAACGAAACCCGGTGTACATAAAGAAAACCCGGTGTACTTAACGGGTAATACGTAACTCATGCAACAAGAGCATCCGTTAACCTGGAGGAGAAAATCCCTACGGGTCGAGTATATATCTTTTTAACTACGCCCATTTGCCAGTCTTTGAAGTTACGTGTGCATATATGATCAAATTACTGGTTGGATGTACATCATTTTAACTTGTATTACGTTCTGTACATAACCTTTAGTTAGTGGACCGTAGGCAGCGTATCAGTAAGAACGGTGGCGTTTAAAATTCTGTTTCCTTTCTTCTTTATGATCATATTCATACTGTTGCATAGATTTTGAAAAATACGTAAAGACATATTATAAAGAACGGCAATAATGATTATAATAATAATAGTAACAATAGCAATAATAATGATAGAAAATAATAATGATAAAAAATAGTAATGATAATGAAAATAATACAAATAATAATAATAATCAATAATTAAAATTAATGTAATATAAACAGCCTACAATGACATACCCCGAAGCAAGGAAAAAGCAAGAGAAAAAAAAATATATGCAATTCTTTTTGACTAGACCGAGAGGAATCCGGTGTTTCTAATCAAGATTTTTAAAATACACTTTAACGTAAAACATATTAGCAAAAATAAAACACGAGAAGGATAAAATAAAGAGATAAAAAATGAAAACAAAATGACAACGAAAAAGTAGAGAGAGAGAGAGAGAGAGAGAGAGAGAGAGAGAGAGAGAGAGAGAGAGAGAGAGAGAGAGAGAGAGAGAGAGAGAGAGAGAGAGAGAGAGAGAGAGAGAGAGAGAGAGAGAGAGAGAGAGAGAGAGAGAGAGAGGTGGGTGGGGGGAGAGAAAGAGAAAAGATAGAGAGGAAAAAAAAGAGAGAAAGAGAAGACATCGCTGGCCCTTGCAGCCCGGTGGCTTCTTATCAACATAATGCATACTTAAGCGAAAGGCTCATCTTACTTGCTCAGAGTTGCTCGCGGATTTGCACACGAATGCCGCAACCAATTTCTTTTTCCTCTTTTTTGCAAGATCTCCAATTTTCGAGAAGGAAAAGTCGAATTTTTCTTTTCATTTTCATTTTCTTGGAAAGGGGGTTGGTTAAGGGGGGACGAGGGGGCTTCTTTTTGGGCGGAGAAGAAAGCGTTTATTTTGTTCTTTCTTTCTTTTTTTTTTTTTTTTTTTTTTTTTGGGGGGGGGGGGGGGGGGTATATGGGAGGCTTATTTTGGAAGGGGAAAAAAGTGTTTTTTTTTGGAGGGGGAAGAGGAGCGAAGACCTTTTGGGCTTGGGGGGGGGGGGGTGTTCTCAGTGGCCTGCTGGGAGATTATTGATCTTTTTTTAAATATTTTTCAGGTGTTTTTGGTCTGTTACAGCCGTCTGATTTTATTCAATTGTCTGTCAGTCAGTCAGTCAATCGGTCGGCCAGTTAGTCAGTTAGTCCCAAACTCCCCCACTCTATCGTTAGAATGGCAATATTGATATTCACATATGGCGAATCCTTTACCTCTGAGTTGGCTGTGATTAATTCCCGTGTTTCATGTGCTTTGGACACGCCTTTTACTTTGTATCTAATTGAATTCTATGCATCAGTATGCTAACGCTAACTTCATATAATTGAAATAGGCTTTTCTCTTCTTGAGTTAATCTATTTGTCATTATTGTTATTAGTTTCCCTTTTTAAATCCACTATCACTTTTTTTTTATCATTATATAAACTGATTCCGACCCGCGTTTATGTGATATGCGAGATATTCCGAGATGTTTCGAGCTTTGACGAGATGTAGCGAGCTTTGACGCGAAACTGAGCTTTGGTGAGGTATTAGTGTGTATTTTTATCAGGTATTACGAGATTTAACAAGATATTGCGAGCTTTTGCGAGATATTACGAGCTTTGCCAGAATATTACGAGCTTTGACGAGATGTGTCGTTCTTCTACTAGATATAAGGTAACATTGCAAGCTCTTATGAGATACCACCGGATACAGTAAGCTTTTATGAGATATTGCAGGTTTCCACGACATTACGCTCTCACAATATCATGAAGACATTACCAAACATTAAGATAAATTACGATTTTTTTTTATCCTTCTTTCCCTTCCCACCACTTTTCCTCCCCTCATCCTACCTCTCTCTCTCTCTCTACTATCCTCTCCCTCCCTTTCTACCTCCCTACCCCCCTAGATGAATCATATAACAATTACTTAGATAAATTAAGTAGAGGCATCCCAACAGTACTTACGGTGAAAATCCGATTACACGTTGTCCGTCATTAACAAAGGACAAACACAACTGTTCTCCGCCATTACAGCACCAGACTCAAAACACCAGGGAGGGAGGGAGAGATGGAGGGTCAAAGAGAGAGTCAGAGTGACCGTCAGAGAGTGAGAGAGAGAGAGAGAGAGAGAGAGAGAGAGAGAGAGAGAGAGAGAGAGAGAGAGAGAGAGAGAGAGAGAGAGAGAGAGAGAGAGAGAGAGAGAGAGAGAGAGAGAGAGTGTGTGTGTGTGTGTATATATATATATATGTGTGTGTGTGTGTGTGTGTGTGTGTGTGTGTGTGTGTGTGTGTGTGTATGCGTGCGTGTGAGTGTGCGTCTCTGTGAGAGAGAGATATTAAAAGAGAACGAAAAATAGAGACAGAGAAAGGGATAACAGATAACCAGAAAGCAGAAAGAGAGAGACACGGAGAGCCTCTTACATTAATTCACCCAGATCCATCCGTGTGATGCTGCTCCACTGCAATCACGTTGAAGAGTGAAGGGGAAGGGAGAGAGGGAAGGGAGGGAGGGGAGAGAGGGAAGGGAGGGAGGGGAGAGAGGGAAGGGAAGGAGGGGAGAAAGGGAAGGGAGGGAGGGGAGAGAGGGAAGGGAGGGAGGGGAGAGAGGGAAGGGAGGGAGGAGAGAGAGGGAAGGGAGGGAGGAAGGGGAGGAAAGGGAAGGAGGTAGGAAAAGGGAAGGTTGGGAAGGTAAAGTAAGGGAGAGAGTGGGGGGGAGGGGGTGGGAAGGGGAAGGAAGGGAAGGCAAAGTAAGGGTGAGAGGGGAAGGGAGGGGTAAGGAAGGAAGATTGGGGGCTGGGGGGGGGGGGGGAAGAGGAGGGAGGGATGGGGAATGTTATAGGAAGGAAGAAGGGGAGGGAGAGGATAGTAGAGAGAGGGTAAGTGAGTAAAGAGAGGGTGAGGGAGAGGAAAGCGGTGAGGAGAGAGCAAAACCCAGGAAGATTTGCATAATACGATCAACTCCAAAGGCCACGAGGGGGGTAGGGTGGGCGGGGGTGTCTCGCGTCTGTCTGTCTGCATGCCTCTCTGTTTATCTGTCTTCCTTTCTTCTGCCTTTTTCTATCTTCCGTTCTTTATTTTGTTTGTATTTCTTTCTTTCTGTCTGCCTGCCTGCCTGACTGGCTACCTGCTTACCTGCCAGCCTGCCTGCCTGCCTGCCTGCCTGCCTGTCTCTCTATCTGTCTATTCCGCAGAGGCCAATCAGATGAATGTTTGCACCTGACTGATCACTAATGGAATCTGAATTAGAATCAGGTACGTTTGGGAGATCGAACGTGATTCTCGAGAGTTGGGGGGGGGGGGGGGAAGAATGAGGGGAAGGATGAGGGGAGAAGTGGAAGGGGGGGAAGAATGAGTGGAGAAGTGGGAGGGAGGGAAGAATGTGGGGAGAAGTGGGAGGGGGGGAAGAATGAGGGGAGAAGTGGAAGGGGGGAGGGTGAGGGGAGAAGTGGGAGGGGGGGAAGGATGAGGGGAGAAGTGGGAGGGGAGGGAGGATGAGGGGAGAAGTGGAAGGGGGGGAGGGTGAGGGGAGAAGTGGGTGGGGGGGAAGAAGATGAGGGGGAAGAGGGTTAGGGGGGGAAGGTGATGAGGGGAGGAAGGAAGTGAGGGGATAGGGAATGGACGATAGAGGGGGGGGAGAGAAGGATGAGGGGAAAGGAATGAGGGGAAGAAGGAGGGAGGGGAATGAGGGTGAGGGGAGAAGGAAGACGTGGAACAGGGTCTGAGTGAGAGAAGGCGGAGGGTGACAGGGGCCAATGAGGGGAGGGAGGGAGGATGGAGGGACAGGGTCATCATAAGGGGCGAGAAGGGACTTGAGGGGAAAGGGGGATGCGGGCCGGAGGGCACGAAAGGAGGATTGAGGGGAGAAGGCAAGCAGGGGAAATTGTGGGGAAGAGGGGGAAAAACGGATAGAGGGAGAGAAGGATGAGGGAAAGAGATGAGGGGAGAAGGTGAGGGAACGGAATGGGGGCAGAAGGAAGACGGGAAAGGGATGAGGGGGGAGGGAAAGGGATCAAATGAGGGGGGGAGAAGGAAGAAGGGGAAAGGGAAAGAGGAAAAGAATGTGGGGGCGGATGGGAAAGGGGATGAGGGGGAAAGGGAAGAGGGGAGAAGGATGAAGGGAAAGGAATGAGGGGTGAGCAGGAAGAAGGAAAGGAATGAGGGAGGGAAGGATCTGAAGGGACAAAGGGATGAGGGGGGAAAGGGATGAGGGTAGACGGGTGAGTGGAAAGGAGATGAGGGAGACTGAAGCAGAGAACAGGAATGAAGGGAAAGAAAGAGATGAGGGGAGAGTGATGGAAGTGGAAAAATGAATGAGGGGAGCGCGGATGAAGGGGAACGAATGAGGGGGAGAGGATGCGTGGAGTCGAACTATGGAGAAAGGAAAGGCAAGGAATGAGGGGAGAAGGATGAAGGGAAATGAATGAGGGGAGACGGATGAAGGGAAAGGAATGAGGGGAGAGACGGAAGAAGGGTATAAGGAATGAGGGTGAGCCGGATAGAAGGGACAAGGACAAGCCGCGGAGAAGGAATGAAGGAAAGGATGAGGAGGGAGATGGACTGAGGGGAACGGATGAGGGGGCGAAGGGATGAGGGAGGAACAGGAATGAGGGGAGACAGGCAGAGGAAAGGAAATGAGGGGGAGACGGGATGAGGGTGGGGAACGAATCGATGGCTGTGCGAACGATGAGGGGAACGGAGAATGCGGGACCCCCCCCCCCCCCCCGTCCGCACCCTAGCCCAGACACAAGGATGAGGGAAAGGCTGAGGGGAGAGAAGGATGCAAAGGGAAAGGATATGCGGAGGAGGAAGTAAGGATGAGGGGAATAGGTGATGAGGGGGAATGGATGAGGTGAAAAGGCATGAGCGGGCGCTAAGTGAATGAGGGAAACGGAATGGGGGGATTAGAGAAGGTATGAGGAGAAAAGGAATGAGGGGCGAAGGCTATGGGGAACGGAATGAGGGGCGAGGATGAAGGAGACAGGGAAGATGGGATCAGCCTCCCGGAGGAGACGGGAAAGGATGAGGGGAGAAGGATGAGGGAAAAGGAATGAGGGAGGTGGGGGGGAGTAAGGATGAGCGGGGAAAAGGCTCTGGGTGCAGTGGAGAAGGAAGAGGGGGGAGAAAAATGTAAGTGTAGGAAGATGAAGGGGCGAAGGATGAGGGACAAGGACTGAGGGGGTGAAGGTATGGGGGAAAAGGGCATGCGGGGAGAAGGATGAGAGGTCGGAAGGATGAGGGGAGTAGGATGAAGGGAAGGAATTGAGGGTGAAGACGGGATGACGGGAAAAGGGTAATGAGGGGAGAAAGGATGAGGGGGGAGGGAAAGTGATGAGTTGGAGTGAGAACGACTGAGGAAAAGGGAATGAGGGGCGGAGGATGAAGGGAAAGAGGAATGAGGGGGGGAAGCGAACGGAGAAGAGGGCAAGAATGAAGGATCTGAGGGGAGACGGATGAAGGGAAAGGAATGAGGGGGAGACGGATGAGAGGGGAAGCGGCACCGGGGTGATGGGAGAGAAGGATGAAGGGACCACGGGGTTGAGGGGAGAAAGGATGAAGTGGAAAAGGGATCGAGAGGAGGAAGAGACAGGATGAAGGGAAAAAGGCGCAGAGGAGCAATCGAATGGCAGCGGGGATGAGGAGCGAGTGCGGAGTGAAGGGGAGGAGAGCCGGCGGGAGGGGAGAAAGGATAGAAGAAGGAAAGGAATGAGGGGAGAAGGATGAGGGGAAAGGAATGAGGGGAGAAGGATGAAGGGAAAGGAATGAGGGGAGAAGGATGAAGGGAAAGGAATGAGGGGAGAAGGATGAAGGGAAAGGGATGAGGGGAGAAGGATGAAGGGAAAGGAATGAGGGGAGACGGATGAAGGGAAAGGAATGAGGGGAGAAGGATGAGGGGAAAGGGATGAGGGGAGAAGGATGAGGGGAGATGTGGGAGGGGGAGGAAGAATGAGGGGAAGGATGAGGGGAGAAGTGGAAGGGGGGGAAGGATGAGGGGAAGGATGAGGGGAGAATAAAAACATAATACAGAAAAAAAAAGAGTAAAAATCCATGAAAAAAAAAAAACTCCCATAATAAATAAACAGAAATAATAAAAAAATACAATAGAAAAGAAAAAAAGAATAGACAAACAAGGTAAAATAGATAGTATAAAGAAACGAAACAATATGAAAAACACATTCATGATAATATTAATGATAATAATAATAATAATATACAGTGTGTATATATATATATATATATATATATATATATATATATATATATATATATATATATGTGGTGGTGTGTTGTGTTGTGTGTTGTGGATAAGTGAATAGATCTGACAGCGTTTTAAGCGGTTTTGATTAATCTGTCGTCCCATAATACACAATATCTTAACGATTTTTTTTGCTATCCATCTGTCTGTTCTTCTCTTTAAAAAAAGAAAAGGAAAATAGTAAATAAAAAATAGTGGAAAAAAAAGGATGGACTAAATATCAAAGTTCGTGTGATATTCAAAGAGAGAGAGAGAGTAAGTGAGTGAGTGAGTGAGAGATGGAGAAATGAAAGAGAGTGGAGATGGATGGAGAGAGAAGAGAGAAAGAGAGATGAGAGAGAGACGAGAGAGAGGAGAGAGACAGAGAGGAGAAAGAGGAGAGAGAGAGAGAAAGAGAGAAAGAGAAAGAGTTGTGGAGAGTAGAGAGATGAGAGAGAGAGAGGAATGAAGAGAGAGTGATGAGAGTGTGAGAGAGTAAGAGAGAGAGAGAGAGAGAGAGAGAGAGAGAGAGAGAGAGAGAGAGAGAGAGAGAGAGAGAGAGGGAGAGGGGGAGGGGGGGAGAGAGACAGAACGAAAGATAGCAAGAGATAGAAAGAGAACGTACGAGAAAAAATAGGAAAGGGGGAAAGAGAAAAAAACAGTTAAACGACCGAAAGAGTGAAAGGCAGAGAGAGACACACACACAAAGCCAGAGAGAGAGAGAAGTAGAGACAGAGACAGAGAGAAATACAAACAGAGGAGAGAGAGAGAGAGAGGGAGAGGGAAAGACTGACACATACAAAGATAGACAGAAAGACAGAAACAGAAAGAGAGATCCCAACAGACCAAAAACAAAAGAGAGGAAAAAAAATGAAAATAAAATAAAAATACACTAGATCTTCACGCTTGCAATACATATACATCCAACATATGCCCATAAAAGATTCTAAAAAAGAGACTCTTTGTTCTACATTCAACTGCTATAAAAAAAAATAAAAAATAAATTATCAAAGTTACGAAAGACTGTGAGTGTATCGGGAAGTCGATTTGGAAATAGAAATAATAGTTTTATTATTAATTAGAATGAATTAAAGATCATGTGGAGGCAGATTCTGATTATTAGGATGTGAATGATGATTACAAATGATAATCATGGTAATTAGAAATAAGAAAAAAAAATGAATAAAAAAGATCATTCTAACAGCAAAAAGTTAATAATGATGTGATAATTATGATAATTAAATAAACAACATAAAACAAGAATCATTCATAACAAAAATAATTCAAATCGAATAAAACAAACGAATGACTTAGCAACAACAGCAACAAATAACAAACAAGAACATAACTAAAGTGAGCAATGACATATGATAAAGAAATCCACTTAGAATGAGGTGATAATCATAACTAATATCCTGCATGATGATGTGATGACGTGGTTGGCGAAGGTGATGACTCCTGACATTCCGGTTCTTACTGACGGAGACGACGTATATGCATACTTAGTCATCATTTTCTTGAAAGGTCTGTTGATGATGGTGATGAGGGAAAGTTTGTGTATGTATTAAGATGAGTGATGATGGAGATGGTGGTGACTATAGGAGAGAAAAGGGATGTTTGTATTTCATCACTATTTGTGATGAAATTGGTGTGGTGGCGATTGGTGTATCTAGTTGTGGTAACAGCGTGATGATGGTAGTGATGATGTGATTGTGAATGTGATGGTGACGCTGGCGATAATGATTACGATAGCGATGGCGACGATAAAGGAAAATAGAGTTGAGAATTATGACTGTGGGATTAAAGATGACGTTGATAGTAAAGATAAAATATCTGACAACAAAAAACGCGTTAATACTCGTAGTTTATCCTGCAATTTTGCAATCTTCAACAATATCGTATATCTTTTCAACTGATATTTAACGAAGCAATAAAGAAAGAGAGAAAGAAACGTTAAATCCACAAGCAGTATTGCAAAGGTTGAAATATCAAACACAGGCGTAAGAATCCACCTGCAGTATTGCAAGTGCCGCCAAAGAAGATGAAGAGAAAAAAAATCACATTCTCTGTTTCTCTTTACCCTTTCATTGGCGGGGACGTTAGTGTGGGTGTGTTTACGGTACTTTATCGGTAGGCGGTGAGAGTACTCTGGAGAAATACATCTGGCGAATTGCCTGTCTCCTCTGTTTAGAGAGAGCTCCCACCCACCTCCATCCTTTTTCTCTCTCCTCTCTAGCTCACCTCCTCTCCCCTTCGACTCTCCTCATCTCTCTACAGAAGAGTCGAGAGACGAGTCTTTCCCGGAGCGGGAACTCCCTTCCTTCCTCCCGCCTTCCCTCCCCCCTCCCTCTCTCTCTCTCTCTCACCCTCCCTCTCTTTCTTTCTTTCTTTCTTTCTCTCTCTCTCTCCCTCTCCCTCTCTCCCTCTCCCACCCTCTCTCCCACTCCCTTCTTCTCTCCCTCCCCCCTCTCTCTCTCTTTCCCTCCCTCCCTCCCTCCCTCCCTTCCTCTCTCTCTCCCTCCCTCCCTCCCTCTCTTCCTCTCCCTCTCTTTTTCTTTCCCTCCCTCCCTCTCTCCCTCTCTCCCTCCCTCCCTCCCTCCCTCCCTCTCTCTCCCCCTCCCTCCCTCCACCTTCCTACAACGTTAAATATAACTGAAGGCAATAGCTAAAAAATAGGCACGGAATCCTAAGAACTACCTTTCTCAGAAGACCTTTTCTAACTTTATGGTGTAACTGAACTAGAATGTCTTTAATAAAAAGAATAGGAATTTTGCACGTGGCTCCACATAATCCCTATGAGTTGCAGCCTAAATATATTCTTCGGTTCCTTTTTATAGGATAGCATCAAAAATGTATATCGAAACAAAACCTGAAAGTTCAACACGGAACTAAACTAAGTCACACCAAATTGTTAAGAAATCAAAAAAAGAAAAAAAAAATCAACCTACCAATCCCCCCCCCCAAATCCCACCCTCTCCCCCCCAATCCCCCCCCCATTCCCCCTATCCCCCCACGATACCCCCCCCCCCCTCCCCAGTCTCCCGCCCCACAACGAATCTCTCAAAAAAAAAAAAAAAAAAAAAAAGTAAATTACAAACCCGGCCAAACTATCCTCGATAAAAGAAAGAAAGAAAAAAAAAAGTTTTCGGAATTCGGGATCGCAATTCGGTAAATCCCCTAGAGGTGTGGCCACTCTAATCCCGCGATTCTAATCCCGCCCGAAAGACATAGGCTTCGCTTCAGGGTCTAGGGAGAGAGAGAAGTGGAATCCTGTGTTACTCGCGCGAGGGACGACGAAGAAAACCCAAGCCACCTCCAAATAGGGTTTCCAAGTCTATCAACACCGTTTCTACACTAGGCCAGCCAGCCAGTCCGCCTCCTCCCCTTCTTATCTCCTTATCCTACCCTCTTCCCCCCCTCTATCCGAGGATGGTGTGTATGTGGGGGGGAGGGGGGGGGAGATGTCAGCTGGGCGTTGGTTTCTAATTGGTTCTCTTATGCTCCCTGGTTAATTTGGGAGGTAAAGTGGGATCTGCTGTTAGCGTGTGGGATAAATGTTTCTGTGGACTTTTGTGGCTTGTTCGCTGTCTCTCTCTTTTGTCTCTGTCTAATGGCTATGTCTATGTCTCCGTCTCTATCTCCTCTCTCTCTCTCTCTCTCTCTCTCTCTCTCTCTCTCTCTCTCTCTCTCTCTCACACACACACACACACACACACACACACACACACACACACACACACACACACACACACTCACACTCACACTCATAGACACACACACACACACACACACACACACACACACTCACACACACATACACATACACACACACACACACACATCCACAAACAGTACCCAGAAGAATGGTTACAGGGTACAATACAAGACACTGGGCGCCCATGCATGAGAAGTCACTCGCGTGGGCGTGTGACAAACAAGGCTAATAACATGACGTCAAGGAACCTACATATCTTTCTCGACCACGAAATTACTGCCGATAAATTCCCTCTTGACTTAACGAGCAGATGTGTCGTTCCTGCGGGGGGGCGTGAACGAAGGGGGCAGGTGTGTTTTGTTTCTTGTGAGAGGGAAAGGGAGGGAGGGAGGGAGGGAGAAAAATAAGGAGAATAGAGAGAGAAAGAGGGAGGAGAGAGAGGGAGAGAAAGATTAAGATAGGGAGATAGATGGTCGGGCGGGCGAGAGAGAGAGAAGGGAGGGAGGGAGGAGGAGGAGAGAAAGATAAGAGAGAATAGGAGGGAGGGAGGGAGAGAGAGAGAGAGAGAATGGGAGGGAGGGAGGAAGGGAGAGAAAGATAGATAGAGAGAGAGAGAGAGAATGGGAGGGAGGGAGGGAGGGAGAGAAAGATAGATAGATAGAGAGAGAGAGAGAATGGGAGGGAGGGAGAGAAAGATAGAGGAGAGGAGAATGAGGGAGGGAAGAAACAGCTTATTGATAGAATCTCGAATTAGAGAGAGAGCACCCCCGTAGAGCGAGCGAGGGAGCAGAGAAGAGAGAAATAAGAAAGAGAGAGAGAGAGAGGAGAGAAGAAGGAGGAGAGAGAGAGAGAAGGAGAGATGGATAGAGAGAGAGAGAGAGAGAGAGGAGCGAGAGAGGAGAGAGAGAGAGAGAGAGAGAGAGAGAGAGAGAGAGAGAGAGAGAGAGAGAGAGAGAGAGAGAGAGAGATAGACAGATGGATAAATAGGTAGAGAGAGAGAGAGAGAGAGAGAAAGAATGTGTGCTTGTTTACGCTTGCAGTCACTGCCGCTTAGTTATCCTATCAATACGATGTTTTCTTCCTACTTCGCCACTTGTTCCTGAAACGTTCCTAAGGGATATATTTGTTCGTCCGTTTGTTTGTTTGTTTGTTAATTTGCTTGTTTATATGTATGCGTGTATGTGCTTTTGTGGTATCTTGATGTCGGAAAAATAAAATGACCGCCACTTGTTCCCAGCAATTACATTAATTGCAGTTCTCTTCCTGCTTCGCTCAATGTTTTTTTTAAAGATCAGAAAAATACAATCACAGTCAGTCTCCATAATTATGATATGCACTCGGAGTATACTCCTGTTTTTTTTGTTTTTTTTTCAATATTTCGAATATCATAAAAATCAACAAGAACATCCACAACTACAACAACTACATCAACAATCACAACTACAACTACTACTACAACAACAACTGCAACACTACAACTACAACACTACAAAAACAACTAAAATAAAAACACTACAACAAAAACTACAACACTACATCAACAATTACAACAACAACTACACTATCAACATCAACAGTTCCTTGTATGTAATCCGAATAAACAAGGGACAGCCATTTTTAACGCATTTGATCTTTTAATAGGGAGTTTTTTCTCTTTGTAAGACAGACTGAAAGAATTTGTAATTGGTGATTCACAGGATGCTGAGGAAAAAGAAAAGTAAGAGGGATTGTGAGAGGGAGAGGAAGGGAGAGAGACAGGGAGGGAGGGAGGGAGGGAGGGGGAGGGAGCGAGAGAGATAGGGAAGGAGGGAGGGAGAGAAACAAGGAAGGAGGAAGGAAGAGAGGGAGACAGGGAAGGAAGGAGGGAGGGAAGGACGAAAGGGAGGGAGAGGGGAGAGAGAGAGAGAGAGAGAGAGAGAGAGAGAGAGAGAGAGAGAGAGAGAGAGAGAGAGAGAGAGAGAGAGAGAGAGAGAGAGAAATGAAAAGACAGAGAGAAAAAAAAAATTATCATATACATATAAATAGATATACAGATAGACAGATAAGTAGATAGACATATAGGGAGCGAGAGAGAAACAGACACAGTCAAGAAGACACGGGTAGGACACGCACCCGAACAAGCATAGCACATGCCCGCTGCCGTCCACATGCGACCCTTAAATTAACCCCATCCCATAAACAGACACTCTTCACTTCTCCCACTCTCTCATTTTTCTTCATTATTTCTGTCTTCCCCTCTTCTCTAATCACTCTTTTCTCCGTCTCTTTATCTATTCCTTTT
>NW_028234415.1:35263469-35265969 GCF_977035675.1 Penaeus japonicus | reverse complement strand
ATTGTTTAACTTCACTGTCACCTTGCGTAATTAGGGATTTTTATCCTAACGAATGATCCTTATCATGTAGGAGATCCCCCCCCCCCACCCACCCACCCACCCACCGATTCCACCCGCTGTTTCCATTAGCTAAGAACAGCTGCTCATCATTCAACATTTCTCGAGAAAAACAGAAACAAAAAAATCTAATTGTTGCAACCAACCCGCTGCTGCTTTCAGGTTGCATATTGGATTCCGGGGAGTGGATACGCTGGCTCTTTTATCACCCCTCCACCTGTTGGCGTGAGGGGGGGAGAGGGTCGAGTTACTCAGGAGGAAGCAGCGCCGCCGACACCCCCGGATGCGAGGGGGGGGGGAGGAGGAGGAGGGAGAGGGGGAGGAGAGTGGGTGGAAAGGGGAGGAGAGGGGAGTGGGTGGAAGGGGGAGGAGAGGGGAGGAGGAGGAGGAGGGAGAGGAGGAGGAGAGTGGGTAGGGTAACGGAGAGGAGGGGGGAGTGGGTGGAAGGGGGAGGAGGGGGGAGTGGGTGGAAAGGGGAGGAGAGGGGAGGGAGGGAGAGAGGAGAAGGTAGGATGGGTGGGGAGGAGAGTGGGTGGAAGGGAAAGAGGAGAAGGAGGAGGAGGAGAGTGGGTGGAAGGGAAAGAGGAGAAGGAGGAGGAGGAGGAGGAGAAAGGATAGGGAAGTGGAGGAGGAGAGAGGGGTAAGGTGAGCGGGATAGAAGAAGGGAAGGTGAGGAGGTGGGAGAAGAGAGAGGAAGAGGGTGCCGATTTGTGGGGGACTGAGAAGAGTGAAAGAGGAGGGGGATGAGGAGGGAGGAGGGAGGAAGAAGGGATGTCGGAGAGGGTGAGGTAAGATGAGAGACAGAGGTTTAACTCATGGAAGGAAGAAAGGTGAGGAGAGACAGAGAGAGAAGAGAAGAGAAGATGGAGAGAGTAAAGACGAAGGAGGCTAAGGAAGAAGAGAGCTAAGGTGAATAGGGGATGAGGAGAGAGAGAGAAAGAAAGAGAGAGAGAGAGGGGGGGGGGAGGGAAGGGAGAGGGTACACCGGTCAGAGAAGAATAAGAAAACTTTATATCGGATCAGATTCGGAAAATCGAGCGAGCCATCTTGGCCACTGGGGAAACCTCCTCCTCCTCCTCCTCTCCTTCTCTTCTTTGGGTGTCGCGTCTAGATGCATTTTCTCGAAGGGTGAGGAAAGAAAAGTGTGTGTGGTTGTGTGGGTGTGGGTGTGTGTGTGTGTGTGTGTGTGTGTGTGTGTGTGTGTGTGTGTGTGTGTGTGGGTGAGTAAGTGAATGAATGAGTGAATGAATAAACGAGTGAATGAATAAACGAATGAATGAATGAGTGACTGAGTATGTATGTGTACCTGCGTGTGCGTCTATGAGTGTATATATAAGTGTACAAACAAGTGCAAATGCCTGTGAACATAACTTGTTGCTTGCGTGTGTGCCGACGTGACACCACACATCGTATTCCAAAAGCAGACGAGACGGGAAATGAGATCAGAAGAGGGAGAGAGGGAGGAGAGAGAGGGGAGGGGGGGGTGAACTCACTCCGAAAACATTTTCGTATAAACATTAAATAAAAGAAGAGAGATGACAAGATAACCTCGCCTTCAGAGAGACAAGCGAGACCTCAAAGAGGAAAAAAGGACGGGAAAAATAATCTCAGTGTCGAGGTGATGGAGCTGGTGTTTACCCGGAGGGATAAGGGCATATTTCAACATTTTTTGCGGTTTTTACTTTTGAGGGGATACTGGCACATTTTAGTTTCCGCCAATATTTCACGGGGAAGGGGAGAACATTTAGGAAATATATGAGAATGCCTTGGCCGGGATATAATTCAATCGGGTTCACATCCCACGGGGTTAAATAAACTTACAGTGTAAATTAAATAATTAAAGTATTCAAATCAATTCAATTCTCCTATATCACTTGCAATTGCAGCCAATATCTAATCAACATAATTTTCCGTATGAATTACCTTTTCCCCATCCGATTTATTCGAATATCACATTCCAAAAATAACTTTAGGTGGAGAACATTCAACCCCATCCAAATGCATTTTCAGTTATTGCAATGAAAATCAATATCAACGTATGAGCCGATGTGGCAAGTCAATCAGAACGACACATTTGTTTATCCAAGAGCAATAGGACTTAATTGCTTTTACGTCCGTTTCCCCCCTTCGTTCTTCCGGTAAATGTTTACGCATTCCGATGATAAAAAAATATATAATTCAAATTCAAAATCAAAAACAGAATCATCAGTAAATCCTATAATCGTATACAATGTCCATAGTATAATTGGAAAAATATCTGGGGGGAAAAAACATATTGAATCCGGGATCATCAGCCATTTTGGCGGGAAATCTTTGTGAGACAAATGAATAACGACCGCTTACTTCCTGACGTTCTGTTGATTTCTATGTTACGGTGAATATAAAACCAGAGGAGGGAAAGGGGTTGGGAAATAATGTCTCATAAATACTGACCAAAATAGAC
>NW_028234415.1:35243469-35250969 GCF_977035675.1 Penaeus japonicus | reverse complement strand
ATCCACATCTCTCCCTCTCCCTCTTCCATCCACTTCTCTCCATCTCCCTCCCTCCATCTTTCCTTTCACTTTCATTCTATCCATCCATCTAGTCATCCTCTTGCCCTTATCCCGCTTTCCCCTTCCCTGTCCTCATCCACTTCAGAGCTTTCCCTCACCCTCTTGTCCTATCTCTGCTTCTCTCCTTCTCTCTTCTATTGTCCCATCTCTCTTTCTCTCTTGTCCCATCTCTTCTGCTCCTATCTCTCCTCTCCTTCTCTCTTTTCCCATCTCTCCTTCTCTATTGTCCCATCTCTCCTTCTCTCTTTTCCTATCTCTCTTTCTCTCCTCCTCTCTTATCCCATCTCTTCTTCTCCCATCTCTCCTCTCCTTCTCTCTTGTCCTCCCTACCCTTCTCTCTTGTCCCATCTCTCCTTCTCTCTTGTCCCATCTCTCCTTCTCTCTTGTCCCATCTCTCCATCTCCCCTTATATCCTTTTTTTCCCCGTCCCTCCTTCTCTCCACCATCGCCGAGACCCTGTCATTCTCTCGTCATGTTGTCACCGTGCCATGCTTTTTGCTTTCTATCTGTTGCTGTGTTGTCGCTTTGCCACGAGATCTGTTTACTTTGCCTCACTGTCATTTCTATCTTACTGTCGTGACTATCAGTCTTACTGTGTTCCTTTTGTCACACTGTCATGCTGTCACTTTGTCACGCTTTGTCTTATCTTATCGTACTGTCACTATGTCACGTTTTTCACTGTTACGCTGTTATTCTGTCACCTCATGATGCTGTCACTTTGTCTTCCTGTCGTACTATCGCACTGCCATGGTGTCATTCTGTGACATTGTTCACCTTATCACGCTGTTATGCTGTCACTTTGTCACCTGGTCATGCTGTCACTCTCATGCTGCAACGTCTCCCTCACTCATGTCATCTGCCAAGGGTTGTTAACAGCATCCAAAAAGAACCCGTATTTCCTACGCCGACATTCGCATCCGGTTCTAGAGAGGGGTGGAGGGGGGTAGAGGGTCATCCAGGCCGGAAGCTCACCTATCAACCCCCTCCCCCTCTAACGTCCTATCTCCAACCCCCTTACCCCACACCTCCTACTCTCACACTCTTCCCTCCCTTCTTCCTTCCCTCTCCCCTCCTCTTCCTCTCTCTCTCTCCCTTCTTCCCTCACTCCCCTCCCCTCCCCTCCCCTCCCTTCTCCTCCCCTCCCCTCTCCCACGTACCCTCATCCGCTAGAGGATTTACGTCATCCGCCAAGTCGTCGTCAACCTCGGCGTCACCCAGATGGCGGTCTGATTTTTTTCCTAATTAGGAGTTAGTGCTAGACGGACTCCCCTCCCTCTTCCCCTCCCCTCCCCTCCTCTATCGCCCCCCCCCCCAACTTGACTCTACTCCTTCCCATCTAGCCCCTAGCCCCTATCCGATATTCCACTTTATCCCGCTTTCACTTTCTTTTTTTCATTTGTCTCCATCGTCCCCTCCCCCCTTCCCTCTTCTCGTTTTCTCTACATCTACTTGTCTCTGTACTTCTCCCTTTGCTTGCCCCCTTCTACTCCTCCCCCCTCTCCCGCCTTCCACTTGTCTCCACCTGCCCCATTCTCCCCCCCTCTCCCCTTTCTTCCACTTGTCTCCATCTCCCTTCTACCCCCTACCCCTTATCCCCCCTCTCCTTCCACTTGTCTCCACCTGCCCCATTCTCCCCCCCTCTCCCCTTTCTTCCACTTGTCTCCATCTCCCTTCTACCCCCTACCCCCCACCCCCCGTCTCCTTCCACTTGTCTCCGCCTGCCCCATTCTCCTCCCCCTCCCCCTACACCCCTCCTCCCAATACCCCCCCCCTTCCTTATCTCTTACGTCTTTTGTTGTTGTTGTTTTATTATATTTTTTTCAGTTTATTTTCTATCATCATCCTTTTTTCTTTTCCCTTTTTTATCTTTCTTTCGGTGTGTGTGAAATACTCAAGTGGGCGTAACCTGTGATTGGGATGAGGAGAGAACCACTCCCTTTCTCCTTTGCCTGTCTGTTTGTCCATGTCTATCTGTCTGTCTAAACCTCGTTTCTGGAAGGAATTTTTTTTCTCTTTCTCAGCGTCACTTCCCATTCTGTAACTCTGCAGGTGCTCGTTGTCGTTTTAGTCGTCCTCCATAACCACCTCTACCTCCATCACCTCCCCTATCCCTATTCCTTCCCCACCTCCTCCACTACTTCTATTTCTACCTCATCTCCCTACACCCCTTCTTCTTCTTCTTCTTCTCCACTCTCATCTCTACCTCTACCTCTACATCCACCTCCACTTACTCCTCCATCCCCATCCCCATCCGCACCTCCATCTCCACTTCCACCTCCATTTCCACCACCACCACCACCACCTCCTCCTCTTCCTCCACCTCTACCCACCCCCACATCCCCATCCACACCTCTATCTCCACTTCCTCCAACCCCCACCCACCCGCAACTTCACCTCCTCCTCCAGGAAACGCCGGTGACTCAATCCATAGCAATGTCACTCTCCAGGACCACACGCGGCTTCAACGACAAGCGTTCTGAGAACTACTTCTCCTTCTATTCCCTTGATTTCCTTTTATATTATTTATCTCTTGTGTTTCTTCCTATTTGTTGTTGTTGTAACTGTTGTTCTTATTGTTCAAAGTTTGCTCCCCTTTTTTCTACGCCTCTCAAACTTCATCTCTACTCTTTCATATTAGTTTCTTCTTCTTCTTCTCCATCGCCCCCTCCTCTTCCCCCTTCGCCATCCCATTCTCCTCCTCCACCTCCACCTCCCCCTCTCCCTCCATCTACACCACATCCATCTCCTCCTCCTGTTCCCCCTTCCCCTCCACCCCCTTTCCCTTCCTTTTCCCCTCCCTCCTTCACTTCTTCCTGCTCCCCTTCCCCCTTCCCCCTTCACCTCCTCCTGCTCCCCATACCCGTCCCCCTCCCTTCCCCCTTCCCCTTCACCTCCTGTTCCCCTTCCCCTCCCTCTCCCTCCCCCTCCCCCCCTTCTGTTCCCTTTCCCCTCCCTCCCCCTCCCCCCTTCACCTCCTTCTGCTCCCTCCCCTTCACCTCCCTCCCCCTCCCACCTTCACCTCCTTCTGAGTAGTGAGCCTCGAGTTCTCCATGAAGATCTCACAGTTCCTGTAAAGCCTCGGGTCCTTCGAGACCTTTCCGCGGAGGAACAGAGGGATAGTGTTTCTGTAATACTTTTATTTTGTTTTGTTTTGTTCTACTTCTTTCTTTCTTCGTTTTCGTTTTTCTTTCATTTCTTTCTCCTTCTTTTCTTTCTTTCTTTCTTCATCTTTCTCACTCCGATCCTTATCTGTAACTTATTTTTTCCTTTTTTTTCTTTCTTTCTTTCTTCATCTTCCACTCTCTCTCTTTCTCTAATCCTTCTCCGTACCCTTTTCGCTTTCATTCCTTCTTTTCCTTTATTTAATTTTCTCTCCTTTGTTCTTTGGAATGAGTGCATGAGTCCTCTTTGAAACTATTCTCACTTCTCCTAAACTATATATAACCCCATCCCCATTTTATTCCATATTCCTTATCTTCATTTTTTTTTCTCTCTCTCCTCTTTCAACATATTTCCTATTTATATCATTATTCCCTCCCCCCTTTCTCTCTCCCTTTATTTTCTTTCAACAAATTCTCAAGAGCGGAATAACTGCCATAACCCTTCAACGCCAAGAACTCCGCTTGAGAAAATTCTGGAACGCAAGGAAAATCTTTTAGAGTAAAATGGCGTATTTTTGAGATCGAGAAATGCAAAGGAAAGTCAAAATGGCGTATGTTTGTTTTGTTTTGTTTCATTTTGTTTTGTGTGAGTGTGTTTGCGTGTTGTGTTATGTGCGTTTGTGTTTGTGTTTGTATTTGTGTGTGAGTGTGAGTGTGAGTGTGAATATGTGTGCGTGCGGGTGTGTATAGGTGTGACCATATTTAGCTCATAAGCTTAGACAAAACCCCATTTAACGACATATAACAAAAAAGGGGAAAAGAAAGATAAAAATGAACGCTAATTAATCGAACAAGCAAACTTCATCCGGCTCTTAATCTCGACGAAATCAAACCGGTTTCGTAAGACGCTGTCCTGTTTCTTCACTGATACTTTAAGAATTCGTTTCACTTAATAACAGATCTCTTCAGCTCCGCCGCGGACTTGCGTCACGTTACGCTTATGTCAACAAGTCTCTCGCTCTCTCGCTCTCTCTCTTTCTCGTTCTTTCCCTTTTTCTTCTTCTTCCTCTTCTATTCTCTCTCTATATATATATCCCTCTCTTTCTCTTTCTCCCTCTCCCCCTCTCTCTCTCCCACCCCTCTCTCTCTCTCTCCCTCTCTCTCTCCCTCGTTCTTTCTTTTTCTCCTCCTCCCGTCTTCCTTCTCTCACACATATGTATTTGTCCGTCTGTATGTCTGTCTGCTTGTCTGCCTGTCTGCTTGCCTGCCTGCCTGCCTGCCTGCCTGCCTGCCTGCCTGCCTGCCTGCATGCCTGTCTGCCTTCCTGCCTGCCTGCCTGCCTGCCTGCCTGCCTCCGGGTGGGTGGGGATCGTGTCCCTCCCCATGGGTAATTAGAGCAGGGGAAGGAAGGGTGATGTCACGCTTACTCATCTGAGGCTCCAGGAGTGTGAGGAGAGGGAGGGGGAAGGAGGAGGGGAAGGAGGAGGAAGGGATGGAAGGAGAGCGGGAGAGAGAGAGGATGGTAAGGGCGTAGAGGTCGAGGCTGACATTGTCATCATCATTTTCTTCTTCTTCTTTCCTGCATCCTCACCTCTTTTTTCCTCCTCCTCCTCTTCTTCCTCCTCCTCCTCCTCCTCCTCCTCCTCCTCCTCCTCCTCCTCCTCCTCCTCCTCCTCCTCCTCCTCCTCCTCCTCCTCCTCCTCCTCCTTCCTCTGCTCCTTAGTTACGCAACACGTACGCACTCTTACACACCAGCCTGAAATAACTTCTAAGAATAAAACGCTCTCTCTCTCTCTCTCTTTCTTTCTATATATCTATCTATCTATCTCTATCTCTATTTCTATCTCTCTCTTCCTCTTCCTCTCTCTCTCTTTCTCTCTCTTCCTCCTTCCCTATCTATTCCCCTCTCCCTCTCTTCCTCCCTCTCTCTCTCTTCCTCCCTCTATTTCTTTCTTTCTCT
The DNA here is from genome assembly GCF_977035675.1 of Penaeus japonicus. Classification (NCBI taxonomy): domain Eukaryota; kingdom Metazoa; phylum Arthropoda; class Malacostraca; order Decapoda; family Penaeidae; genus Penaeus; species Penaeus japonicus. Next base: position 35,245,848 of record NW_028234415.1, on the reverse strand, counting down.
CTTCCTCCCTCTCTCTTTCTTCTTCCCTCTCTCTCTCTCTTCCTCTTCCTCATTCCCTCTCTCTCTCTCTCTTCCTCTTCCTCATTCCCTCTCTTCCTCCCTCCATCACTCCCCCTCGTCCTCCCTCACCTCTCTCTCTCTTCTTCCCTCCCCCTTTCTCCCTCCCTATCTCCCTTTCTCCCTCCCTCTCTCTCTCTCTGCCTGTGGAACTCATCATACCTGAAGAACAGCCCGTTTACCCCAAAAAATAAACGAAGACGATGAAAGTCATGTAAATAATCCTGAAATATCAACATTTTTTTTTCACATCCCGCCGTCTGTGGCGCCATGGAAAGGGGGCAGGGAGGGGTAGGATTGGGGAGAGGGGGAGAAATGTGGAGGTGAGGGAGAGGGTGAAGACTGAAGAAGTAGACAGAAGTACAGTGGGAGAGGAGTAAAAGAGACAGAGAGGGAGAGAAGGAGAAGTATGGAAAAGAGAGAGAGAGAGGGGGGGGGGGTACAGAGAGGGAGGAGGTGGGAGGGAGAGGGAGCGGGTTGAAGAAAAGAGAGAGGTGGATGGAGGAGGAAGAGGAGGAGGAGGAAAAGGTAAAGAAGGAGAGAGAATGGAAGAGATTGTTTGAAAAGACAGAGAGGGGAGGATGAGGAGGTAAGAGGAAGAGAGAGAGAAGGGAGCTAGGAAGGAGGAGGAAGAGGGAGCGGGTTGAAGAAGAAAAAGAAGGGGGAGGAAAGAGAGAGGGATGGACGAGAAGAGAAAGAAAGAGGGTGGCAGAAATAGAAGGAGAGGGGGGAGGGAAAAAGAGAAAGGGTGGGAAAGGGAGACGGAGCAGGAAAGGGCGGAGAGGGAGAGGGAGCAGGAAAGGGGGACGAGGGATAAGGAGATAGAAAGGACACAGGTTTGCTGGAGCCGCCGATGTAGCAAGACGTTATATGGTGACGAAACAGCAGGTTTGTATATTTTGCTTCTCTTGTTGTTGTAGTGGATACGCCACGCCCCCTCCCCAAATCCTCCTCCTCTTTCTTACTCATCCATTCACTGGTGCTGAGTAATGTGGGACTTGGGAAAGGATGTTGAAGGACTATGATTCATGTGCTGCCTTTTTTTTCTTTCTTTCTTTCTTTTTTTAGGCGGCAAAAGTACTGCTTTCCTGTTGGTTGTCAGCTGATGTGTCTATTATTATTATTATTCGTCTTCTTTTTTTCTTTTCTTTTTTTTCTTGTGCTCTGGTTTTCTTCTGTCTATGCGTCTATTACTCACCTTCCTAGGAATCAGCTTGCTATCTTCCTATGCACCTAATTATCACTTAACTATGCAATTAAATATCACTTCTTTATGCAACTTATTATCATTTCCCTATGTAATTAAGGATCGTCTTCTCCTGTGCTTCTAATTACTATCTTCCACGTACCATTATTTTTTATATGCATCTGTTTTTCATTTTAAAGCATATATCTATCATCATAAGTATGAAGTTTTCCTTACCCTATGTTTATGCTTGTTATCTTCTGTATCTTTTTTATCTACTACTCTGTTAGTTTATAATCTAATGTATCTTTTTTCATCTTTTTACATTCATATGAATCTATTAATATCTTTATTTGAACTTTTAAACATACTTAACATCTGTATCATTTAAGAGGACAGGAGAAAAAAAAACATGAGTAAGGTGATCGAGTCTTATCTCTGCTTTCGAGGGCTTGTGAACAGCGGAGACCAAATAAATCGATGCGTTGAAGATAACATAAATAAATGAGGTAAAACGGAATGCCACACGGAAAACAAAAAGTGAGAGGTGAGTTCTAGAACGTATCCACTAAACCAGATACACATCGGAGAATAACCGCCGTAAACAGAGGCCGCTATCTAGAACGTATCCACTAAATCAGATAAACATCGCCAAGTAATGTAAACAGGAGGACAGGACCTACAACGTACTCATTTAATCAGATGGACATCGGAGATTAACCGTCGCAAACAGAGGACTGGCTCTAGAACGTATTCCTTAAATCAGATCACTATCGGGGATTAAGCGCCGTAAACAGAGGACATGATCTAGAACGTATCCTTTAAACCAGATAAACATCGGAGAACAACCGCTGCAGCAGGACAGCTCTCTGGCGGTAACTGTGACCATATTTTTAAAGCACCAAAAAAGACATATTTTGTTATTTGTGTTTACATTTTTTCCCCGAAAACAAGAACGTCATTTCGTTTCATATCTCCCAAAACCCCTAATATCTATAAACCATAAGTAAACCCTCCCACCCCCACCCAATCCCCCAAAAAGTAAAGCAAAACCAATCAAAATAAATTCTGATTAGAAATCCGCGGATCAACGTACTTCTTTTTCATTACGACGCGTCAGCTAATATCTGTTTTTA
>NW_028234415.1:35225969-35230969 GCF_977035675.1 Penaeus japonicus | reverse complement strand
ATAGATAAAGATATATATATATATATATATATATATATATATATATATATATATATATATACAGAATGTCTGCAGGCATAATTTACATTGGTGGAAAGAACATGTTAAACTCAAATAGAAAATCCACACGCATATACAATTTTGCTATAAATAGAATTTTCGAAATTATGCACGGCAAGCGCTGAAAAAAAAACCTTTGAGAGGAAGGCTAGAATATGACCAATAATAATAATGTTGATATCAACACAAGTCACAAATTTCGACCTACCACATATCAACCTAAAGATAACCTCAAGGACATTGAAAAAAAAAGACGAAAAAAAAGAAAGAAAGAAAGAAACAGCAGAAAAAATAAGAAATAAGAAAAAATATAGAACAAAAATATAGAGAAAAAACAAATACAGGCTGAGTCTAAACACACACGGGGCATTGTGCCACATGACACCCCGAGCAGACGTGACACAGGCCTCCAGTGTCCTCATAATAGCGCGGTGTCAAGCGGTGTCAAGTCGGAATTGGAGTTATGACCATGTCGTGGCTTGAGCGCCGGGTGTGTCATACCACAGCTGCTATTGGTATGAACGCTGGTGTGGGTGTGGTATCTTGGTAGTTTTTATTCCCGATGTTATTTTTGTTTATATTGTGGTCACTGTCATTATCTTTATTACGTTTTTTTAATAGTGTCATTATCATTATCGTAAAATGTCAATTACCAAAGCGAGCATCACAATTCTCATCGCAACAATAATAATTATCACGATAATGATATTGGTAATATTACTAAAACTAATAATGATAACAATAAAGACAATGTTGTCGGTGGTGATGATAACAATGGTGACGATAATAATAATCGTCATAAATGTCAATATCATTTATATCCCTATTATCACTATGGGGTGTGTGTATGTGTGTGTGTGTCTGCGTGTGTGTGTGTGTGTGTGTGTGTGTGTGTGTGTGTGTGTGTGTGTGTGTGTGTGTGTGTGTGTGTGTGTGTGTGTGTGTGTGTGTGTGTGTGTGTGTGTGTGTGTGTGTGTGTGTGTGTGTGTGTGCGTGCGTGTGTGTGTGCGTGCGTGTGCGTGCCCTTGTTCGTGAGCTAAAGGGAGGGTTGGGGATAGGGGGTAGGGAGAGTGTAATTAACGTGGTAAATTAGGGGCGGGATGGGGAAGGGGGTGGGGGGGGTATGGTAATTTAGGCTTTATTCTCATTGCACTTCGTATTTACGCGGTTATTTCGCGTTGTGTATTGAGTTCTAAGTGGGTGATCTGGATTTTATACTGGGGGTCCAGCTTTGTGGCATGGCATCATTACTCTCTCTCGTTCTTTCTCTCTCACTCTATTTCTCTTTCGGTCTTCATCTCTATCTTTCTCTCTCCGTCCCTGGGATTTTCTTTCTTTCTTCCGTCCTTCTCCTTCCTCTCTCCTTTCTGCACCAACCTACCTACCTACCGACCGACCTACCTACCTCCCTTTTTCCTAACCTCCTCTTCCTCCTTCCCTCCCTCCTCTTGCTCTTCCTCTTCCCCCTTCCCTCCTCTTCTTCTTACCCTTTCCCTCCTCTTCCTCTTCCGCCTTCCCTCCTCTTTCTCTCCCCCTTCTTTCCTTCCCTCCCCCCCATCCCTCCCCTCCCTCCCTCCCTCCCTCCCTCCCTCCATCCATCCATCCATCCATCCCATCCCTCCCCCCATGAATACGTAATTAAGGCATTCAAGCAAGCGACACTTCCCTTCCATTCCCCACTGGCTTTCAACACAGGCGTTTTTGTACTGCAAACAGAAGCCTCTTAAAGATAAATAGAAAGAAAAAGATCAACAAAAGAAATGGACAGAGAAGATAACCCTTTTTTTGAAGTACTCCTCCTCATGAGTGAGTTAGCATTCAGCGCAGTACTCATTTTTGGGAACATTTTTTCTGCATCACTTCTTACGACATAAAAGCGTATCTCTGAAGACCGACAAGTACAGCCGCAACAGACGCATAGTGACTGTCATTTGTTTGTATGTTGTGGGTACGTCTTATTACGTCTTAGTAAAAGAAGAAAAAATAAATAAAAAATCGAGAGGCGAAGATAGTAGAAGTCGTATTATATCTATAAAAATGAAACAGGTCAGAGGTCAGACGGAATAGTTTCGGGGTCGAGTGTAACGTCAACAGTTTTGTATTCTTTTAATTATTTTTTTTTGTATCGATGTATATTTTGTACTTGTTTACTCTTTTCCTTTTCTCTTAAAAGAATGTGCTGGATAATTACATTCGACAGAGAATGGGGAAGAAGCAATATGATAATGGTTAATGTTGATGAAAATACTAAGTTCAATGGTAATGTTAATGATATTGTTTTTGGTAAAAAGTAATAACAAAGATGGTGATAATGATGATGGTGATGATGATGATGATATAGTAACAACAAAATAGCAGCAATTACCACTAAACATACCGATACACGACATGCCGTACAAAATATGTAAGGTTCTGAAATAAAAAAAATCTTTCTCTCTCTCTCTTTCTTTATTTTTCTCTCTCTCTCTCTCATTCTTTCCCTTCCTCCATTCCTCCATCCTGTTACCATCCCACCCTCCCTCACTCATCCTCCCCCTTCTTCCCCTCCCTCCCTCCCTCCTTCCCCTCTGCCTCTCCCTCCCCTCCCCTCTCCCTCCTCTCTGCCTCTCCCTCCCTCCCTTCCTCCTTCCCTCCCTCCCTCCCTCCTCCCTCCCTCCCTCCCTCTCCCCTCCCTCCCTCCCTCCCTCCCTCCCTCCCTCCCTCCCTCCCTCCCTCCCTCTCTCCCTCCCTCCCCTCCCCTTCCCCTTACCCACCCTTACCCAAATTACAAAGTTAACGAAAGCACACACACAAATAACATAACACCACATCACCACGAAACACGAAGGGCTTAATAACACAGAATGACATCAGGCAACATGCACGATGACAGCGGTCGGCGGCAGCGGCGGCGGTCACTGCAACAAGTTTGATAAGAAGCTCAAAAAGTCCTGCGTTTCTTGGATTAATGTTCATTTTTCATAATGTTTCATCTCTCTCTCTCTCTCTCTCTCTCTCTCTCTCTCTCTCTCTCTCTCTCTCTCTCTCTCTCTCTCTCTCTCTCTCTCTCTCTCTCTCTCTCTCTCTCTCTCTCTCTCTCTCTCTCTCTCTCTCTCTCTCTCTCTCTCTCCCTCTCTCTCTCTCTCTGAATAAATAATGGCAGATTTTAAGGTCTTAAATATCTCTCTCTCTCAGGAACATAAGGAGTGGAGGGGCATGGAAATAGATATGTAGGGTTAAACAAAAGATGAAAATGCTAAAAATGTGGAAGAGGACGAATAGGAGAAAAAAGAAAAGGAAAGAGGAGGAGGAGGAAAAAGAAAAGGAAAATGAGGAGGAGGAGGAAAAAGAAAAGGAAAGAGGAGGAGGAGGAAAAAGAAAAGGAAAGAGGAGGAGGAAAAAGAAAAGGAAAGAAGAGAAGGAAAAAGAAAAGGAAAGAAGAGAAGGAGGAAAGAAAATGAGGAGGAAAAGGAAAAGGAAAGAGGAGGAGATGGAAAAAGAAAAGGAAAGAGGAGAAAGTAGAAAATTGAGTAGAAGGAAACGGAGGAGGAGGAGGAGGGGAAGGAAGAGGACGAGGAGGACGAGAAGAAAGAAGAATGAGGAGGACGAAGAGGAAAAAGAAAGAGGAGGAGAAGGATAAAGATAGAAATAGGGGAAGAGAAGATGATGCAAAAAAAAGCAAAAGTCAATGGTGATGATTAAAAAAAATAAAAAAAACGGAGAAGGCAAACAAGTGTGCGAAAGAGGGAAGAGAAAAATCGGAGGGAAAAAGACACACACTTTTTTTTTATAAACAGAATCGTGTAATATTTAAATCTTGATCTCATAAATTATAAAATAAACAAATACATAAAAATCACTCGACCGTGCATCTCCAGTGACTCATGCACCTCCCCCCCCCTCTCAGCCCCCCTCACCCTTCCATCCCTCTCCCTACCCCCCATCATCCCCCCTCCCCCTACCAATCCTAGTTCCTACCCCTCCCTCCCTCCCTCCCTCCCTCCCATCCCCCACCCCACCCCAATAAAAAGAATTAAGAAAAAAATAATTAACTCCATTATCCTTAATCCTTATGCGGCTGATAAAAAAAATAATCCCATGAGATATCCTTGCATGATAACCACACAACCAACGCGGAAATCCAACTCCCACTTCATCCTCAATCTTTCTAATAACACGGCATTTGCAAAGTAGACCTTAGATGAATTCAACTTTTAATCATCGCGTTGCAATATCAACATGCATCGTATATCAGTGCAAACCCATGTGCACTGATATACGAATATATACTGTATATGCATTGATATACAAATCCTTCGTTCCTTACCCGGGATCTTTCGTCTCTTGCCCGGGATCCTTCGTCCCTAACTCGGGATCCTTCGTCCCTAGTGCGGTACCATTCGTCCCTAACGCCGAATCCTTCGTACTACACGTGGTATCCCTTGTCCCAAAGCCAAAGTCTTTTGTCCCTTACGCGGTATCCCTCGTTCCTAACCCGGATTCCTTCGCCCCTAAAACGAAACCGTTCGTCCCTAACGCGGTATCAATTGTCCCTAGTCCGGATTCCTTCGTCCCTGACCCAAAGATCCCAAACGCGGTATCCCTCCTCCCTAACCCGGGTTCCTTCGTGCTTACCCTGGAACCGTCCTCCCATTGCCCCGAGCACAGGACCCTTCAACCAACCCTGACGCAGATCCCCAAATACAAATGCAATTCAACAACATGCAAAGTAGGACTCCCTAACAGGTGCAAGTGCGTGATCTCAGAAGTATTAAGAGATTTGGATCATCCCGTTACAAAACCGATTAGTATCCCCATCGAGGAATGCAAGTGACGTATTTATTTGTGTATATCTCCGTATGTATGTATCTATGTATAACTATGTGTATATTATCATATGCTGTATGTCTGTCTGTATGTGTGTGTGTGTGTGTGTGTGTGTGTGTGTGTGTGTGTGTGTG
>NW_028234415.1:35188469-35215969 GCF_977035675.1 Penaeus japonicus | reverse complement strand
CACACACACACACACACACACACACACACACAGGAGTGGGCACACATAACCCTTATACACACGCACACACACACGCACACGTACACACACTTCAAGGAGCAGAGTGTACGTCTTAGAAGAAGGGGAGGGGGAGGAATGAAATGGGGGGTGGGGTGGAGGAGGGAAATGGGGGGTATGGAGGAGGGGAAAGGAGAACATGAAAGAGGACGGGAAACTGGGGAGTGAAGGAAGGGAGGAAAGAAGAAGTGAAAGAAGGAAGGGAAAAAAACAAGGATGGAGAGTAAATAGGAAGAAAAAGAGGACGGAAAAAAGAAAGAGAAGAAAGAAGGCTGGAAGGAGAAAAAGGGGAGCAAAAAAGAGCGCGGAAGGTTGAGGAAAACAGAGATAAGGAAAGGGAAGAATGGTAGGGGAGCAGGGGCTCAATAAATAGGGAAGGGAGAGGTGAGGGTAAAGGAACGAAGGGGGTAAAGGAGAGGCAAAAAGAGAGAGTCCTTGTCTATTGCGTAACATTAGCAGGACAAAGCAACATAGTTTAGTGCAGAAAGTTTACATGTGTATGTATTTATATGTATATATCTCTATACATATACATATATATACATGTCCGTACACTCATACATACACACACACACACATATATGTATATATATATATATATATATATATATATATTTATATAAATATATATATATATTATATACATACATACATGCATACACACACACACATACATACACGCACATACAAACAAACATAAACACACACACAAACACACACACACACACACACACACACACACACACACGTATACGTATATATACATATATGTATATATATACATATATTTATATATATATATATATATATATATGTGTGTGTGTGTGTGTGTGTGTGTGTGTGTGTGTGTGTGTGTATACATACATACATATATGTACATATATATGTATATATATATGTATACATATACATATATATATACATATATACATATATATATATATATATGTATGAATATATATATATATATATTTATATATATATATATATATATATATATATATATATATGTATGTATGTATGTGTGTGTGTGTGTGTGTATGAGCGACCGTTAATCACTGCATCAAAATTTAAATGTGTATATACATATTTTCTTCTACATAAGAACAATTGAAATGAAAAGAAAGTTCATGTTACAAAATACAAAATCCACACACACACACACACACACACACACACACACACACACACACACACACACACACACACACACACACACACACACACACACACACGCACACACACACACAGCCCCACGTAGCATGGGTGTAGCATGTGCATGATTCTGCGTGCCCCCGTGCAAGGCCCCATGATCACCACCTACCGCGACACTTCATCCTCCTGCTTTTTTTCCTCTCCCCTCCCCCCCCCTGTCACACTCCCTTTCCCACCCCCCCCTGCCCTCCTTTCTCTTTCCTCCTCTCTCTCCTTCTTCTTCTTTCCCCCCCTCCCTTCCCCTCCTTTCCTTTTCCTCCCTCTTCTTCCTTCCTTCTCTTCTCTTCCCTCCCTTTCCTCCTCCTCTTCCTCTCTTTCCCCTCACTCTCCTCCCTTCCTCCTTTCCCCTCCCTCTTCCTCCTCCTCTTCCTCCTTCCCCCCTCTTTTCTCTTCTCCTTTCCACCCGCCCTCTCCCTTCCCCTCCTTCCTCTTACTCTTCTTCCCGCCCTCCCCTCTTCCCCCTTCCCCTTTTTCCTCCTCCTCTCCCCCTTTCGCTTCCCTCTTCTTCCTCCTCCTCTTTCTCCTTCCCTTCCCTCTTCCACCTCTTCATCCCACTCCCTCTGCCTCCCCATCCCCTCCCCCCCACCAGGAGGCACAGGAGCGGTGTCACGGGCCAAACCGCAGCGCCAGGGAGTGCCACTCGCCACCAGCGGCACAGAGCCAGTAGAGGCTGCCACCACTCCAACGCCGCCTTTGCAATAGCATGAGCCATCTCGTCAACGCCACTCCTGCAACTGCATCCGTCGCTTCCTTAAATCATACCGCATCCAACGCGACGTCAATGCAACCCCGACGTCAATAATGCCTTCGAAATTGCATCCATCAAGACTGCAACTGCACCCGCCACGATGTCAACAATGTTGCAACCGCATCCTACGCCTCCTTAATCGTCTTTGCAAGAGCATCGAACGCGACGTCAGCACGGCAACGATATCAACCAAGACGTCAACACCGCCTCTGCAATTGCATCCGCCTCCTCCATCATTCCAGCCGTCAAAAGCACATGTTCTCACTCACGCTGGTAAGGAGGGATCGGCATACGCTAGATAAGAACAATAAAAAATAAAAAGAAAAACAGTTGATAAAGAAGAAGGTTAAGAAAAACAAGAGAATTAATAAGAAAGGTTAGGCGAGGTCACGATGACGCTTGGAGATATTCATTGATATTTGTTTTTTTTATGGTGTATGGTGATGATGGTGGTGGGAATGATGATGATGATGATGATGATGATGATGATGATGATGATGATAATGATAATGGTGATGATGATGATGGGAATAATGAGAATGATGTTGATGATGATGATGGTGGTGGTTATGATTATGGAGAAGTCTTCAGAAGAAAAATGAAAGCAATGACGGGCAGACTATGAGAATTTATGACGATTTGGAGGAAGTGAAAAAAAGAGAAGGAAAATAGAAATTCTAACAAAATAAACCAACTCTAATGATAAAAAAAGAAGAACATGCAGGGGAGAGGGGGGGGAGGGGAAGTTAAAGAATGAGATGATGATGAGATGTAAACACAAAATACGAGGAATAAGATTGAAAGAAAATAGTAAAACCGAGAGCAACAGTCCTAAATCAACTCAAACGCATTGAACAAGAAAACACCAGAGAAACAAATACACAACGAAACAGAAAAAATAAGAAAGAAATATTTAAACAACAACTGCTTGTTCTAGATCGTTGTGTTAGATAGAAGAACGCTTGAAATAACATGTTATAAGCAAACTAATGACTAAAATGCTTGCACCTTGAAGTCTTCAGTCACAAGCTTGATATTGTGTGAATAACGAACGGAAATTAGAGTAAGAGTGGACCCACGAGGCAGGGCTGACGAAAACAAAAAGATGAAAAGTAAAATTGAAACCAGAGTAGAGGGAGAAACAAGAAAAAAAAGGAAAATGAAGAGTAAAGGTGTTCGAATACGCAGAGCAGAAAGATTAATGGAGGAAAAGATTGAAGCAGTCAAGATCTTTTCTTTTCTCATAACTTTTTCCTACATAATCATATATTTTTTCATGTTAGCCATAGTCATTTCACCAAAGATTTATCAGTATTTTCATACTGATTTAACAAGCTATCTCCATAATCATAAAGTATAATTCCAACATCACTTCAGTCCGCAATTTAATCTGTAAACTAGTACATACACCTCAATTCAGAGAAAATATATATTTTTAATACGCCTCAATCTTTGCAACCAATAACTTTCAAAACATTAGATAACCAGTTTGCATTGTAAGGCGTGAAAATCAGCTAAAATAACGGTCAAAGACAAAAATGCAATAGTTGGGATTAAGCTGTCCATCTTAGCTCCTGAGGGGAATTTCGTCATCACATTCGCGCTGTCTGTCTGTCTGGCTTTCTTTTTCTTTTGTCTGTCTTTCATCTTCTAACACTTTCTATTTTTATCTCTTTTTGTATGCCCCATTTTTATAGTAATCACTTTCTCTGTATTCTTCCCTTTCTGTCTGTCTCTGTCTCTGTCTCTGTCTCTCTGTCTCTGTCTCTCTCTCTCCCCCCCTCTCTCTTACTTTCTCTCTCTCTCTCTATCCCTTCCTTTCTCTCTTTTTTCTCTCTATTCTCTCTTTCTCTCTCTCTCTCTATCCCTTCCTTTCTCTCTCCTTTTTCTCTATTCTCTCTTCCTCTCCTTCTTACTCTATTTTCTTTCCTCTTTTCTCGTCTCTCTCTTACTTATTGGAGACAAGAACCAATCCTTCTTAATTCTCTCTATCAGCCGAAACTTGCGAGGCCATAAATCACTCCCATTTTATTTTCCTTCTTCCATAAATTCAGTATCAGGAAAAGTCTTCATGCCGTCATGCGCATGAGACGTGAGTAATTAAGACGCGTCCATCATGCACAGCAGACGCCGGCGATTGAGATGGCGATTTGATGAACATCTGTCATCATTATCATCACATGCACGCGCACCAGGATGAGGATGTGCATGGCATGTGCATGGAAGGGAGACTCGACAGATACGCGATGAGGTCATGCAAAAACATGACGCCATGCGCTAAAGCCATTCCTGGCATAATAAAAATGGAAAATGATGAGACCGAGAGAGAGAGAGACCAAAGAAAAGAAAAGTTAATGGAGAGATAACAGGTCACTATCATTATCATTATCAACATCTATTATCATTATCATTACTATTATCATCATTATTAACATATACCATTATTATCATCATTCGCTTATGTGTAAAAAATATATAACAACAAACAAAAATTAATGGTTTTACTTATGGGAGAAATAACAACAGTTGTAGCAGTCATAATAAAATGGAACTGATAATAACAACGATAATAAAAAATAATACAAAAAAAAAATGTGGTAGTAGTAATAATAAAAATATAAATTGATGATAACAATAAAACCAATGATAATAAAACCAATGAAAAATAAAACTGAAAGTCACAAGTGAAGATTTTAAATTGATTTGCAAATCCTTCAATCCCATAATTAAAAGGATGCAGGAGCGACATTTCCCGTTGATTCCGGCCACTGCACGTGTCAAATTGCATTGGGAATGGATAATATACTCAGGCGTTGTTGCCACGTCTTGTTTATTGCTGCCACGATTTAGGGGGTGGGGGTGTGTGGCAACAGCGCTGAGTTACTTTAATTTTATGAATTTATGTTTTTTCCTCTCTCATTTTACGAAAAAAGACAAAGCAACAATGATGTGAAGGTGAGAGACACAATAATGATGATGATGATGATAAGTATATATCAAGAAGATATAGTAATAAGGATATATCATACATCAACAGTAGCCATTCATATAGTAATAATAATAGAAGTAGAAGTAATACTACTGGTTGTATTAAATAAAAGTAATGATGATAATCATGATGATGAAAACGATAGAACAACATTAATAGGATAATCTTCTTACCATTTTAATCGTAAACAAATATAACAACCGTAATAACTTCTAGTACCAGCAGCAGTAACCACAATAATAACAATACCACAAACAACAGTAATAGCGCCAGCATCAATAATAAACAACAATGGAAGCTAATTTCCCCTTCAAATTATCACATCGTAAATCACGCGATAAAAACATCCAACAACAAACGTTATTTAACTTCTACAGTATTACATAAACACGCAGTGGACGAGGCTGTGTAGCTGGGTTTGATAAAGCGCCATTTTAAAGTTTGTTGCTAAAATACGGTTGCTGGTTTTCTTTTCTTTCTTTCTTATTTTTCTCTCGCTTTCTTTCTATTTTTTTCATCATTCTTTCACTCTTTTTTCTATCCTTTTCCCTTTCCTTATTACTCCTTCCCCGCTTTCTCTCTCTCTCTCTCTCTCTCTCTCTCTCTCTCTCTCTCTCTCTCTCTCTCTCTCTCTCTAATCGTCTTTCTTTCAACAGTAGCTGTTACTACCTCGTACCCCTTACCCACCCCTCCCTCATCCTACCCATACCCTCGACCCCTCTACCCTTTACCCTACCATCCAACTCCTCCCCCCTACCCTTCCCCTTCCCCTTAGCCTACCCTACCTCCTCCCTAATCCTGTCTGACTATCCCCTGCCCCCCCCCCCCTTCATCATTCTGAACAAGGTTGTCGCATGTTAATTCTAAACAAACAACATTCATTCTGGGTTTAGTGTGTTAGCGCCGGGAATGCAAACGCTTCAAAAATATCCAAAATGAATAAATAAATAAAAATCAAAGGAAAGAAATTCTAAAAATAATGAAGAAAAGGGTATTGAAAATGAAGAATAAATATAGAAAATGAATTAATTAAAGGAAAAAGTAAGAAGAAATAAGAACAAATAAAGAAGAAAAATGTCCAAATCGAATGAAGAAAAAAATAAAATAAAAAAGGAATTAGAATGTCTATTCCCTATTTCGGACGTATAAAAAAGACGTTCGTAAAAGATTTAAGCCTTAGACGAGAAGCAAGTTACTAATCTCTTGGGAGGCAGAAAAAGTTGACAAATCAGAGGGAGACACGGTAGAAAAAATAGAAGGAATGCAAAAAATAAAATAAAATGTCTTTTAGCGGGAGACTGAGCATGATGATTTGTACTTTAATCTCTTTCTCTCTCTCTCTCTCCTGTAATATTTCTTTCTTTCTTTCCCTCTCTCTCTCTCCCTTCGTATTTCTTTCTTTCCCTCCCTCTCTCTCCCTTCATCTTCCTCTCTCCCTACCTCACTTCATCTCCTTTCCCTCTCCCTTTCTTCCTCACCCTCTCTCTCCCTCCCTCCCTTCATCGCCCTCTCCCTCTCTCCATCCCTCCCTCTTTCTCCCTCTACCCATCCCTCCCTCCCTCTCCCTCGCTCCATCCCTCCCTCCCTCTCCCTTCATCTCCTTCCCCCTCCCTCCCTCTTTTCATCGCCCTCTTCCTCCCCCTCTCTCACCCTTCCTCTCCCTCTCTCCCCTTACATCCCCCCTCCCTCTTCCTCTCTCCTCCCAACCCCGTTCTCCCTTTCACCACAGTGTAAACAACAGCCATCATCCACGTGTTAAAAAAAGAGGCGAGAGGACACGTGACAAGCGGGAGCTGTTAGGGTAACACATAATTTCTGCGCCGCGGAGATAGCCCCTAAGTGGTGCCAATGTAGTCCCCGAGTAGCACCCTCGTTGTTCGTAATGAGCAACCGAATAGTCCCAGAATAGTAGTCCAGTAGCCTCCAGATAATCACCTAGGTAGCACCCTGCGGTCCCCGAGTAATAGTCAAATAGTCTCCTAGTAGCAGTCACGTAGCACCCAAGTAGTCAGTCTCCCAATTGCACTCAAGTAGCCCTCATACGGCACCTATGTAGCATCCATATAGTTCCCCGAAGAGTACCCCAGGTAGCCAACAGGTAGTCTCCGCGGAACGAGAAGGTGGCATGGGACATAAGAGCTACCGAAAGTCTGTCTGTCTATTCGTTTCGACCGTTTGATTGTCTTTCTGGTTGTCTGTGTCTATGTTTTTCGATTATGCATATTATGCTTGTATTTGTCTGTGTCTGTATTTATGGCTGTTTCTGTCTTTTTGTGTATCTTGATTTTCATAACTTTAAGGCCACTCTGTATTACCAAATAAATAAAAAGGAAGATATGATAATGAAACAGATAATTATCAGAATAAGTGAATAACAAATACTTAAAATTTTAATGAATATGAAATGATCAACAAAAAATAAAGAACCATTTATGGGAAAAAAAATGAAAAAGAAATAAAATAAAAATTAAAATAAGGAACTGCCAACCGAGGTATATAAAGTAATAAGTAAACAAATAAACTAATACATTAATCCTCTTTTCATTGAAATAAAACAAGAAAAAAATAAGCAAATAAGCGAACAAATACATGAATCCTTTTCACATTAAAATAAAACAAGCAATACAAAAAAATACAAATAAAAGTCTCCTTCTCATACACGACCGAAAAGAGACAAAAGAAAACGAGATTTTTTTTTTTTTAAACACAGCAAAGAAAACGGGCCGAGACACCACGATAGAAAATGATTCGTTCAGCTCGGAATGTGACGGCGACGATGCAGCGGGTTCTTCGTTCGATGTCGGAATGGCGACGGAGGAGATAGGCGCCGACGGTACTAATTCTTTTCTTTTTTTATTTGTAAGGGTGGGTGGTGGGTCGTTGGAGGCCGTTTGGTTTTGGTATTTTGGCTTGTTTGTTGGTTGTCTGGTGTTATGATTTTTATTTTTATTATTTATTTCTGAGTATCTTTCTATGTATCTATCTTTTAATGTATATCTGTATATACACATACACACAAAAAAAAACACAAGCAAATACACTCCTTCTACACATACCAATCATACCAACCTCCATACCCACAAACCACACTCATCTCATCTCTCCTTAAATGACATGCACGTCGACACGCCAGGAGGACAGAGCGAGTGTGAACTTCCTAAGTATGACTCGAGACTTCACCCTCAAGCATTCCAACCTCGGATCAGCTGTAATGCGATCTCGAGTAAATAGCGTGGTCCTTAGAAGTGTGAGAAATGGGAGGAGTTCGCTTGGTTGGTTGTTCATTCATTCATTCATTCATCCCCGTATCAGTGTTCATTCATTGGTTTTGTTTGTTTGTTTCGCTGTGGCATTTGTTAATCTGATAGTTCTTTTTTTTCTTCTTCTTCTCTCTCTTTCCTCTCCTTTCTTTCTTTCTTTTTTCTCTCCTGTCTCGTTCCTTTCCTTTCCTCTCTGCCCCTCCTTATTTCACAACGTTTTTCTTTCTTTTTCCATTCCCACCTCTCCTCCCCCTCTTCCTCCATCTCTCCTTCCTTTCTTACTCTCTATCCTCCCTCCTTCCTTTCTTACTCTCTATCCCTCCCTCCTACCCTTCTCTCTATTCTTCCCTCCTCTTCTTCCTTTCCCCTTCTCCTCTGCCTCCTCCCCGTACGAACAAAGACGCTAGTATACTTATGAATGAACGCGTGGGTGTATGATATGAATGAAGGCGGTAATTAGACAAGGTGCATGCGCGTGTCACTGACATTAAATGCAGCAGCGATCATTTAAGATCATGTTCTGTCTTGCGTCATGAATGATTCTCTATAGATCCTCCGCTAAGTATCATGACGTTTCGGTGTGTGTGTGTGTGTGTTGAGTGTACTGGGCGAAGCATTAATTAATTGTACTGGGAGAGATATTCTTTGTACTGGGAATTAAGAACTGTGCTGCGAGACATTTTCGTTTTACTGGGAGAAATATCTACTATGTTGAGAGATATTCGTTGTACTGGTAGAAAAAAATGTAGCTCTGGGACAGATACTTGTTCTACTGGAATATATACTAGTTACTGGGAGAAATATTCGCTATACTAGGATACATATACTGGGAGATATATTAGTTGTAC
Source organism: Penaeus japonicus (assembly GCF_977035675.1). Classification (NCBI taxonomy): domain Eukaryota; kingdom Metazoa; phylum Arthropoda; class Malacostraca; order Decapoda; family Penaeidae; genus Penaeus; species Penaeus japonicus. The sequence goes on along the minus strand of NW_028234415.1, from coordinate 35,206,852 downwards.
TAGAATACCATAGTTATACTGGGAGAAATATTCGTCGTAGTGTAAGAAATATTCTGCACAGCTATCTGTCTTCCTGTCTGACTCCTGGCTCCCGGTCTCTTTTATCTGTATGGCTGTCTATCAGTATACTCATTTGCCTGTCTGTTATTATCTTTGTCTGTACGGTTATTTCTCTGCCTTCCTAACTGACTCTCTGATTGAATGTGTTATTTCTATGGTTGTTCATCTGTCTGCTCGCCTGTCTGTCTGTTGGTTTATCTATAAACATATTCCAACGCGTCTAACGCTTTGCTTCTTCACTTGCTTGTTTGCTTATCTCTTGCTTGCATTCCCCGCCTGTCAACAAGGCAGCCTGCATCAATATCTGAGTACTCACACGCACGCAAACTCTCTCTTTTTCTGGCTGGCTGTCGGTCGGTATCTATATCTCTGCTTACTAGTCTTTGTATATCTGTATGCCTGTGTGTCTTTGTCTGCCTCTATCTATATCAACACGGACAAACACACGCGCGCACACCCAAATGAAGAAGCCAAAATCATAAATATCGACCAACTTAAAAAAGAAAAGAAAAAAAAAGAATAAAAAAACGCCATCTCCCTACCTACACAACCCCAAAGAAGCTTAGAAAATAAACATTCACATCCCTCGGAGACCTAAGAGGTTTTTGTCAAGGCTTTTTTTTTATGTGTGCTGTCGATTACGATTCTTTTTAGATATATACTTGCCACTGTTCTATCGCAGTCGACGAATAATTATAGGCTCGCAAGCTATCCCGTTTTTTCGTCGTCTTTTTGTCAGGCTGTCAAGATCTCCGTTCGGGTGCCGGCTTGGGGATACACTTTGATCTTGGCATGTATGACTGTCATACTCTTCTCTCTCTCTCTCTATCTATCTATCTATCTATCTATCTGCCCGTCTGTCTGTCTGTCTCTCTCTCTCTCTCTCCTTAAGGGAATGAATCCTACTGGGAGCACTTACGAGAGCAGCAGGAGGCTTCAAGGAGCGAAGGGAGGAGGGAGGGAAAATGAAGAAAGGGGAAATGAGGGAGAGAATATCAGATGAGAAGGGGATAAAGAAGGGAGAAAATTGGGAAAGGAGATAGATAGGGATAAATAGAAAGGGGAGGAGGAGGAAGAGGAGATTAGAAAGGAAGGGAAGACGAATAGGAGAGGGATAGGGAGAAAGAGGAGGAAAAAAATCGAAGAGAAAGGAGAAGAGAAGAGAAGAGAGGAAGGAGCATGATGAAAGGAGCAATAAGGAGATAGGGTACGCCTTGCCCTGATTCCCGCACGCATACCCTCCTTTTCGCTAATGGAGTCTGAGCGCCGCAATAACCTCTGTGAGATTGGACTTAATTCATCGGGGTATCTAACTAAGGCTTCGTTCACTGGGGTTTCCTTTACCTCTCAATGGAGGGGTTTCTCCTCCTTCCTCCTCTTCCCTCTTCCTCCCTCACCGCTCTTTCTCTTGATCTCGCCCTACTCACTCCATCTTCACTCATTCACTCAATCTCAATCCGTTTATCCTCCCTCTTCTTCCTCACTGCTCCCTCTCATCCCTAACCCCCCTCCCCTACCTCCTGATCCTTCCCTCGCTCTCTTCTCTCCCTTCTCCCCACTCCTCCTGATCTCCCTCCTTACCTCCTTCCTCTCTCTCTCTCTCTCTCTCATTTCCCCCTTCTTCCATCTCTTCTTCTCCCTCCTCCCTTCGCTCCTCCTCGCCCCCCCCCTCATCTCTCCTCGTTTTCGTTCGTTCTTAGACGTCTTGTCATTCCTTGAAATAGACGGCGATTGAGACGAATTGGTAAACGATGCTTTTTTCTTTCTTTCTTTAAGCAAGGGATTTCACCTTTATAATATAGTTTAGTGAATATATGTGCGTGTACACAGACACATACACGGACAAAGTCACACACACATATATATATACATATATGTATATATATATAAATAGATTTATATTTATATATATGCATATATATATGCATACATATATACACACATATATATACATATATATAAATATATAAATATATTTATGTTTATATATATATGTTTATATATATATATATATATATATATATATGTGTGTGTGTGTGTGTGTGTGTGTGTGTGTGTGTACGTGTACATACATATATATACATATATATATATATATATATATTTCTATTAATTTATCCCTGAGAGCATATGCATTTATCATTACATAATATTTACAATATTGAAAAACTTTCCCTTTCAGACTTTCATAAAAATATCAAATCCGAAAAAAAATATATATAAAACACTGCAAAGTTATATACACACTCCAATTGAGTCATGCATCATCAATACAGTTCTATCATTTCTTGCAATATATATGATATTCTAATCGTCAATTCATTATTTTTTTCTATTTTAACGATATTCAATTTCAGTTTTTATTGCCCTCTTTCGCCTTCACAAGTCGCCTTGGTCCTCTTCCCATTCTCTCTTCCCTCCCCCTCATCCCCCCTACCATTCTTCCCCCAACCCTTTCTCCCCTTTCTTCTCTCCCTCTCTCATCCTTCTTCCCTCCCCCTTCCCAAATCATCCCCGCCGCCTCCGCCTCCTCCTTCTCCTCCTCCTCCTCCCCTACCCTCCACCTACCCCTTCCCCTTACCTCAAATACTTCTTCCCCTCACTCTCCACCCGACCCCCTTGTCCTTCCAACCCTTTCTCCTTTGCATCTCAATCTTCCTTCCTTTCCCCCCTCCCCCTTCCCCCAACCCCACCCCATGACCAGACGACAGACAGACAGGCAGACAGAAAAAGCAGTCTGGCGTTATACGAGAGTGTATTTGGTTTGGGTCAGCGCGTTTAACTCAATAGCTCTAAGTGGGGGCACGACTGACTATGACACAAAGAGAGAGAGGGAGAGGAAGGAAGGGAGGGAGGAAGAGGGAGAAGGAGGGGGAAGGGGAGGGAGGTTGGAGGAAGGAAAGAAGAGGGAGGGGGAGAGAGGAAGCAATTGAGGAAGAGAAAAATAGAAAGATAGAGAGAAAGTGAGCGATATATATATAAATATATATATATATATATAGAGAGAGAGAGAGAGAATGGGAGGGGGGATATGGCGAAGGCGACACGGCAATCTCTGTATATAGTCTAGTAATAGATAATGGTTATCAGTATCCTAGAGTGTGGCGTGACCATACGTTTTTTTTCTTCTTTCTTTCTTGTGTGTGTGTGTGTGTGCGCGCGCGCGCGCGTGCGCATGCATGTATACTTAAGTAAGGGTTACGTTAATACACGTGACCGTTAATACGTGTGTGTTCCCACTTACATACGTCTGCCTACGTGACAAGGACATAAAGCAAGTCCAAGGAATGCCATTTCATCATAGGAATTTCCCCTCGACCCCCTTTCCCCTCAAGCTTCTCTCCGACACACACTCAGCCCTCCCCTATCACCTCACACTCCTACGCCAATTTTCAGTGCACAGGAAGGGGGGAAGAGAGGAGAGGAGGGGAACACGGGGAAGGGGAGGACGGAGAGAGATGGGAGGGGAAAGAGAGGGGGAAGGAGATGGGAGGGAAAGGGGAGGGAGGGAGGTGGGAGAGGAAGGGGGAGGAACACGGGGAAGGGGAGGAGGGAGGGAGATGGGAGGGAAAGGGGAGGGGGGAGGTGGGAGAGGAAGGGGGAGGAACACGGGGAAGGGGAGGAGGGAAGGAGATGGGAGGGGGAAGGAGATGGGAGGGAAAGGGGAGGGGGGAGGAACACGGGGAAGGGGAGGAGGGAAGGAGATGGGAGGGAAGGTGGTGGGAGAGGAAGGGGGAGGAACACGGGGAAGGGGAGGAGGGAGAGAGAAGGGAGGGGAAGGGGGAGGGAGATGGGAGGGAGGTGGGAGAGGAAGGGGGAGGAACACGGGGAAGGGGAGGAGGGAAGGAGATGGGAGGGAAGGTGGTGGGAGAGGAAGGGGGAGGAACACGGGGAGGAGGAGGGAGGGAGATGGGAGGGGAAGGGGAGGGGAGAGGAAAGGGGAAGGAAGGAGGGAGGTTGATAGGAGGGGAAGGGGGGAGGGAGAGGAAGAGGGACGGGGTTATTGGGTGAGGACCAAAATGAGATAAAGCTGTGCATGAACCGTGAGTTGAGGCCCCGATACCCCTACCCCCCCCCCCTCGTACGTGAGGCTCATTACTGATGACTAGCTTCTCAGGCGTCGACTCTCGTGCAATGGATCGCTGCTTCATTGCCTTTCGAGAACGCTGTCTTGTCGTACTCGGGAGCTCTCACTCTTAGTTACTCTTGTCTCGACTTCACGATCAAATTTATACTCATTTTGCAACACGACGGAGCTCTCACATTCATTCACTCTTGTCTCTGAATTTCACACTTAGCTTCATACTCACCTTGCAACGCAACGGAACTCTCAGTCTCATTCATTCTTGTCTCTCAACTTCATTCTCATCTTGCAAAACAGGATGGAACTCTCATTCACATTCATTTTTGTCTATCAACTTCACACTCAACTTCATGCTCATCTTGCAACACGATGGAGCTCTCACTCTCCTTCACTCTTGTCTATCAACTTCAATTTTTTGTCTCTAACTTCCTGTATCGCTCTAACTCACTCTCACTTAACTTGGAGCTTTCCTACTCTAACTCATTCTCGTCTCTAGCTTCAGATGCAGCAATCTCTCACTCTGACTCTCTCTCTCTCTCTCTCTCTCTCTCTCTCTCTCTCTCTCTCTCTCTCTCTCTCTCTCTCTCTCTCTCTCTCTCTCTCAAACCTCACCCTCGCTTTCTCTCAGTCCAGAACTCTCGCTCTTACTTGTGTATCGAACCTAAGCCTCATTAAGCTGATTATCACCCAACAGACACTCTATTCTAAATACTAAATACTCTCCCTATCTTTTAATCCTCCTTTCCTCCCTCTCCCCCTCTACCTCTCCTCCATCATCCCTCCTATCTCCTCCTCTAACCTTCCTTTCTCCTCCTTTCTCCTTCCTTTCTCCTCACCCATCTTGTATACCTCCCTTCCCACTCCCCTTCACCTCACCCCTCCCTCCTTTCTCTCTCCTCCTCCTTTTTCCACTAATACCATTCTCTCAGCCTCCCTACCCCCTCCCCTTCCCTCCCTTCTCTCTCCTCCTCCCTCTCCCAGCTCTTACCACTCCCTCTACGTCCCTATCCCCCCCCCCGCTCTCTTCTCCCCCCTTCCATCATCTCCCTCCCCACTCCCCTCCCACCCTGTATGTTTACACTGAGCCAGAACCACAATGCCACTTAGCATTGAATTCACTCCACTTAACGGTTCGCTGAAACAAACGCAGTGTAGGCCTTCGGAAATAATACGTATCTATTTCGAATCCTTGTTTCTAAACTCTAATTCTTATCAAAGTGTTTTTCCTTTTTTTTTTTTTTTTTTTTACTGCGTATTTTTCTTTTTTTTTATGCGTGTTCGTTTTTCTTCTACTTCTCTCGTTAATGTTCTTTTCTATTTTTTTTTCTTTTTCTTTTTCATTTTTTTTTTTCCTTTTTACTTGATTCTATTTTTTTTCTATATCGTTTTCCCTTTCTTTTTCTTTTCTAGATGTTCTTTCGTGAAAATATAATTCATTTCACATTAACTGTTATCATTAAAACTATTACTTTATTTACATCACCATGGCTATCGTTAAGACCATTTTCGTCACTCTTTTAAAACAAAGTCTCAAAAGAAGTTAACTTGTCTTGTTCTACTTGTGTTCTTTGTTATAGCGTTATTGTTCTTCATTCACATTCTACAACATCTCTTGGCATTCGTGTTATTTTAGGAGTCTTTTTTTTCAAAAGCAAAGATGCACTTGATATGTTGAAGATTGATGACGTCTTGACAGGTCATTGCTCATGTCAATTAAACTTTCTTGATAACTAGAAGATTCGAGATGATAATTAACTGAGATGTAACGAAGTTATTCGGACATGTTGCATTCAAGCAATCACTACCAAACTCTTAATTAAGCGTATCTTACTCTCGACTGGAAAAAAAGAATTTAGAAATCATGTCCTTCGTAAAAACTTTCAATTGCCTTTCATTTCTAGAAAGACTTTCAAATATCCATTGATAAGTTTCAGAGAGAATAATAAACACTTTATTAACAATGGTATATCTTGAATGTTTCTAAAATGAATATATAGAACAGTGTGTATGTAAAAGAGATGAACAAACTAATAAAAATACACATACGTACGAAAGATTACTTACTGAGATACGTACACATACACACAAAATAGTCACACAAACATTTCATATTCGAGATGGCGATACGCATTTCCCTTTCTCGTTTCCCTTGTCTCTACTTCACTCGGCTAAGTCTTAAATATTTCGTATTTTTTAAAAAGAACAAACATATTTCTTTTCCTTCTCTCTGAGCTCGATCCTCGCACCAAAAGCCACTTATAAAAAAATGAGACATATTTTCGACCCCTTAGTTCAATAACGACAATGTCTGACCTTTTGTGTTCAAAGCTGGATGTAGTTTACGTGCAGCGGTCACACAATAGTTTACCTTCTTTACTTTTCTAGTACACTGTTGTCCCTTTTTAGATATAAGAATGTATTTGATAAAAGAGAAACAGATATGGGAATGTATGTGAGACGGCCTTTGGTCATGGTATGTGTTTGCTTACTGTCACTCTCATCATCATTATCATTACCATTATTATCGTCATCATTGTTGGTTTGTTGCTGTTATCCTTATCATCACTATTATGTAAATCATCAATATTATCAACATTATTACAATCATTATCATCATTATCAATCATGATCAGTATCAGCTCCTATCATTTTTTTTATTTTTTTATTTCAATTTGAGACCATTTGAGTTCATTTTCTCTTTTCCTTTCTCCACATTCTATAATTTGGGAAACTCTTTTTATCAATTGGTCTAAGTGCTTGATCTTGAACCGCCAAAGGCAATTCTTTTCCTTTCTTCTCTTCTATATCAAATTATCCCTCACTTGCCGATCTAAACATTTCTTGATCAATATTTTTCTACATATCTTGATAAATTTTTTGCTTTCATTTTTTTTATTAATCTTTCATTATCATTACAAGAGCCATTACCATTATGATTCCCGATTTCAAGATCATCAACAATATTATCTTTCATTATTACTGTCACCAAGATATTATGAAAAAACAGCTTGTTGATAGAATGAATCAGCTGACTGAAAGAGCAACGGGATCAACTGATTCAGCTGAATTCAAAACGGGATCGGCTGATTCACAGACGGGGTCAGCTGACTTAAAGACGGGATCAGCTGATTCACAGACGGGGTCACCAGATTCTTGTCTGTCTTGTCTGGCCCTCGACCTTTCTCCAGCCGGAGGTCATGGCGCTCTCCAGCTTGCAACTTTGAGGAATTCCTAGACATATGTGACCCTCAAATGCCCTGAGGGAGGCATCACAGAGGGGAGTCGGAGAGGAGGGAAAAGCGAAAGAGAGAGAGAGAGAGAGAGAGAGAGAGAGAGAGAGAGAGAGAGAGAGAGAGAGAGAGAGAGAGAGAGAGAGAGAGGAGAAAATAGGAAATTAGATAAGGGAGGGGAAAGCGAGAGAGGAGGAGAAAAGAGGAGATGAAATGAGAAGGGTGGCGTTGGAGAAGAATGGGGAAGAGGAAGGGAGAGGAGAAGAGGCGATGCGATAGGAGGATTGAGTGAGGGGAAAAGAGAGAGGGAAGAGGAGAGGGGGAAACAGAAGCAGAAGGGGGGAGGGGGGAGTGGAAAGCGAGGAAAGACGTTTTGTTATTTACAATAGTGTTTATCTTTACTTTATTACGTAAAAAATCACAGTAATGATAGTCTTCATGATATAAGTTATAATATAATAACCATTTAATAAAATGAAACCAATAACAATATTATATCAATAACATTCCTAACAATAAGATAACAATAACACAAATAACAATTCGATAATAATAATAATACCACAAAAAATAAAAACAACAACAAAAACAACAGCTACCAAGATTTTCCAAAGCTCCTGACACCATACTATTCAGACACACAATACCAACAATATCCCCTCATCCAAGTCACTTCGCTTCGTAAAATAACTTCGTAATACAAGCATCAGTTCTCTCTGACCCGCATATCACTATATCGCTCCACACACCATAAACTCAGGGCACTATCACGTATCACCATCATCGCCCTCCAAGCCAGCTGGGGAATGATCACTATCATGGGGAAGGGGTAGGGTTGGGGAGGGGGGTGAGGAAGAAGAGAGAGGATGGCATAGGAGGGGGGGGAGGAGGAGGAGGAGGAGGAGGAGGAGGAGGAGGAGGAGGAGGAGGAGGAGGAGGAGGAGGAGGAGGAGGAGCAGGAGGGAGAGAAAGAGGTTGGGAGGGAAGAAGATATCAACTCTTGCCTATTTTTCTGTGTCTGTCTGTCTGTGTCATGTGTCTCTCTCGCTCACTCACTACAATTGGATATCTGTAATATCGCATCAGACGGTGGAATGGAGGAGGGAGGGGGAGAAGGGAAGAGGGGGAGGAAGAGGAAAGGGGAGGAGGGGGAAGAGGAGGAGGAGGAGGAGGAGGAGGAGGAGGAGGAGGAGAGGGAGGGAGAGGAGGAGGAGGAGGAGGAGGAGGAGGAAGATGGAGAAGTGGAAAGGAGTAAAGGAGGAGGAGGAGGAAAAAGAGGAAAGAGGAGAAAGAGGAAGAAGGATAGAGGAGGAAGAGGAAGGATGATAAGGATGAAGGAGGAGGAGGAGGAGCAAGATAAGAGGGAGAGGAGGAGAAGGGGAAGAAGGAGGAAAAAAGGAAAAGGGAGTAAGATAAGAAGAGGGTTGAAAGAGGTATTAGGCAGAGGAGGTAAGTAGTAAACCATGAGCACGAGGGAGGGTGTATGAGGCGGCATGAGGCTATGTTGAGAGGGGAGCGGGTACGGCTTGGCGAAGGACAACATATTGTTCAAACTCCTGACATATTTTCATCTCATCAACCAGGATTTTCTCTTGCCACTGGCCATGGCGTCAGCAACCCTTATTTTCTTCTTCTTTGTCTTCTCCCTGTTCTTCGTTTTAGTGTTGTTATTGTTCTTTCTTTCTCCTCTTTTCTTTCTTCTTGTTATTGATCTTCTTCTTCCTCTTCATCTTCTTTTTGTTGTTCTTTTTCTTCTTCTTTTCCTTTTCTTTCTTCTTCCTCCATTTATCATTCATCCTCCTCCTATCATTTTTCTTCTTCTTCCTCCTCCTCCCTCTTCGTCATTCTCTTATCCTTCTTCTTCCTCCTCCTCCTTCATCCCCTTATCCTTGTTCTTATTGTTCTTGTTCTTATTCTTGTTGTTGTTGTTGATGTTGTTGTTCTTCTTCTCCATTCTTCTACTTCCTCCTTCCTCGCTCTTTCTCTTCAACGCCAATCCTCAACGCCTTATCAGCGAAGTATCACCATCACTAACGACACACTTTCCGGCTCAAAGGAATTCACTGCGTTTGTTCTCTGTCACCGTTTGTCTTGTTTTTGTTTGTGTTTATTCTTTGTCACCGGCAAGTCGCTTGCGTTTCAAAAAAAAGAAAAAAAGAAAGAAAAACAAAAACGAAGAAAAGAAAAAAGAAAAACGGTCATTAAACTAGTGCCTCAGTCTTAACACAATTATTTTCTTTCTGTGACCACAAGAAGTACAAGCTATTTGTACCTGTCTCTTGCTTTTAATGCTGCTTGAATGACCTCTGTTTCTGTCTCTAAATACTCTCCAGGCACAGAAGTCTCAACTCGAGTAGGTGTTCTTCTGTTCTACTGTTCTCGCATTCTGTTTTTCCTCTCGTGTTATATTTCTCTTCAGTTATTTTTCCCATATGTTCTTTTTTTTCGTGTGCTCTCTTTCCCGTCTATTCTTTCTCTCGTGTTCTATTTTTTATCTGTTCTCTTTTATTCGTGTTCTCTTTCTCCTCTGTTCCGTTTTTCTCTCGTATACTTTTCTATCTGTTCTCTTTTTTCGCGTATTCTCTCTTTCATGTGCTCTCTTTCTCTCTTGTTTTCTTTTCTATCTGTTCTCATTTCCTCGCGTTCTCTTTCTCAACTGTTCTTCATCTCCCGTGTTCTCTTTTTCGCGTGTTCGATCTTCCTCATTTTCTCCTGCTTCCCTTCCCCCGTGTTCTCTCTTTCTCTTTCTTTTCTCTCTCCCTTTCTTCTGCCCTCTTGTTTTATTTTATTTTTTTCGACTTTCCCCTTGTTCTCAAAACTCCTCACTCCCTTCTCCTCTCCCAGTTCCCCTCATTCTATCGTTTTCCCCTTGTTCTTCTGTTTCTTATTCCTGTCCCCTTGTTCTCCTTCCTTTTGTTTTCTTGTCCCGTGTTTCCCCTCTTCCTCATTCCCTATTTCCCCTCTACGTTTCACAAGAGGAAAAGTAACGGTAATACAACTAATAACAATAATAGTAATTCTAACGATAATGTTAATAGTAATGGTAATATGATAATATAATAATGATACAGAGTAATACGTAACACCAGTTATAACGATAATATAATAACGATATATACCAATACGTAACACTAACAATAATACCACAATAACACCACAACAAAAACAAATAACAACAAACAATACCAACAACAAAAATAGCAACAACACTCACCGAAATCCGCCTCGCAGACATGTTGCTGTGGGTGGCGTATGTGGCAAGAGCAAGGCATCGCGGGCGGCACCACCACGCCCACAACGGCCAACACCGTCACCCACCACAGGCCGCCCATGCTGTCAAAAAAAGGGAAGGACGACATGTTGTCAAATTCGTTCGATCTTGTTGATGTGAATTGATAAAGGAATAAATTAATTAATTTAAACAGGTGATGTAAATTGTAATTGTGTTATGTTAATGGTGTTGGAGGCATGTATTATGAGTAAAGTGTTGTAGTCATAGTGTCAAAATTATAGTGCTCTAGTTATAGTGTTACGATTATAGCGTTGAAGTTATAGTCTTATGGTTCTTGCGTCGTAGTGCTGTAGTTATGGTGTTATACTTATGGTGTTGTGGTTATAGTTATGATCACATAAACATATCCACAAAAATACAAAGACATTAATGACACATAAAAACTAAACTAAAACACACACACAAAAAACACAGTATTCCAAGTACAAACAAAGCAAGAAAAATAAGAAACAAGAAACAAAGAAAACAATAATAATACCGCAATAAATTCTAAAATGATATAAACTCTGAAGGCAATAGAGCTGGCCACGTAATCCCACAGGCAATTAGCATAAATTACATGTCATTACCGTCAGTGAAATCATAAGCATGTTTTTTAATCAAATCGTAAAATAATAACGACAGTAAAAATCTAAATCGTGCACATCACTTTAAATCATGAAGAGGATAATTTTTTTGTCGAAGTTGCAACATATGTTATCATTATTATTAAAATTACAAATATCACATATGTCGTTGTGATCATTTTCATCACCATCAATATAATCGTTTTCATCATCATAAATATCACTATCATTTCGACAGGCGCTGACCACACAAAAGCCATAAACACAAAAAAAAAGAAAGGAAAAAAAAAAAAAAAAAATATATATATATATATACCCATTGTCGAATGACTAGATGAAACCATCCAAATGACTGTCATATATATCCATGTTTTAATTGTGAATTAAAATATGGATATATAATCACAAAAGAAGAATAACTGTTAATCAAGAAAATTCCTTCATTAAATATGTATACACACACACACATATAAATATATATATATACATATATATATATATATATATATATATATACTTATAGATAAATAGATATATAACTGTGCTTGTGTGTAAGTCACAATAAAACGAAATATGACTTAAGTAAAAATGGAATTTGCTAAAACTCACACCGCCAAAGAAAAAATAAAGAAAAACGGAGAAAAAAAACAATATATATACATATACAAATGATAATATTGATGATAATAATATTAACGATAATACTAATTAATAACTAAAAATGATAGTAACAATAAAAATAATGATAATAGCAATAGTAATGGTAATCTTAATAACAACAATAACAGCAATAATAATAACAATAGTAATAATAATAATGATGATATCAATAATGAAAGGAACAATAACAAAAAATATAATACCAAGACGTAACAATAACACAAACAACATTAGCAACAAAAAAACTATAATAAAAAAATATAAAAAAACAAATGCATATTGATAGATACGAACAAAACATTGTCATTTTCCTCTAACAAAGAAGTAATTGAAATACACGCCATTTGAAGCCATCACATAATGGTGAGTTTTGCGAATGTTTGCATATCACGCAGACATCATTTTCAATTTTCAATATCATTTGCAATGCTGACTGCAAACAGATTACGTTTCACGAGCTTCTCTCATTGGAAAAAAATGAATGAATCGTCGTGACAATTGAATTGATATGTATTCTACTTATTGTCTTCACGTTGATGTTAATGTTATTTTTAATGAACAGGTGAAATGAGCTGTTATTTTAGCGCGTGCAAATTATGCTGAACAGGTTATGCAGGTAGAACAAATAATAGTGATGCCTGTAACAGTAATGATAATAATGATAATGTTTAATTACAAGAATAACAAGAATGACGATGATAACAAATATGATAGTAATAAAAATGATAGTGATATCAGTAATATTAATAATAATAATAATAATAATAATAATAATAATAATAATAATAATAATAGTCATAATAATAATAATCATAATCATAATAATAACAATAATAATAATAATGATAATAATAGTCATAATCATAATAATTATAATAATGTAGCAATAGTAACAATAACAATAATAATCATAATAATAACAATAATAACATCATAATAACAATAATAACAATAATCATCATCATCATCATCAACACTGTCATTGACGTTTATAAAATTGTTTGTATTGTAAATATGAGCATAACGTCATCATCATTTTCATAATACTTCAACATAAGCAGTAGTAACATTATATACATATTCATTTATTCAGAAAATATAATGCCACTTACAATGTGTTCTTGATAATTATGTATAACGAGTATTCATGAGTTATTTTCGGACTATGACGTCATCCCAGAGGAACTGAAGGAGAAAATGTCGTTGTGTCTTTATTGCTAAAGTTAAAAAAAAGAACATGAAAAGAATAATGAAAGATAATGATGATGGAGGCGGAATGGTGATATTGATGATAATAATGATAATGAAAGCAATAATAACAATAATATCAATGAAAAATATGATGAAATTAGTGAATTAGTAATGACAACGATAATAAGGGTAATCATAACCATAATAGCAGTGGTAATAATGATCATAGTAATCATAATCATGATAATAATAAGAACAAAAATGATAATAACAATAATAACAATAAGAAGAAAAACAACAGCAATAATAATAATGATAATAGAAACTACCATTATCATCATTGATGTAATACTGATAACAATAATAACAACCATGATAATGACAACAAAAATAACAATAATAATCATCATCATAACAACAATAATAACATTAACAACAATAGCAATATCAACAATAAGAAGAAAAACAACAGCAATAATAATAACAATAATAACAATAATAACAATAAGAAGAAAAACAACAGCAATAATAATAACAATAATAACAATAAGAAGAAAAACAACAGCAATAATAATAACAATAATAACAATAAGAACAAAAACAACAGCAATAACAATAACAATAATAACAATAATAACAATAATAACAACAATAACAATAACAATAAAAACAACAACAATAATAATAACAATAATAACAATAATCATCATCATCATCATCAACACTGTCATTGACGTTTATAAAATTGTTTGTATTGTAAATATGAGCATAACGTCATCATCATTTTCATAATACTTCAACATAAGCAGTAGTAACATTATATACATATTCATTTATTTAGAAAATATAATGCCACTTACAATGTGTTCTTGATAATTATGTATAACGAGTATTCATGAGTTATTTTCGGACTATGACGTCATCCCAGAGGAACTGAAGGAGAAAATGTCGTTGTGTCTTTATTGCTAAAGTTAAAAAAAAGAACATGAAAAGAATAATGAAAGATAATGATGATGGAGGCGGAATGGTGATATTGATGATAATAATGATAATGTTTAATTATAAGAATAACAAGAATGACGATGATAACAAATATGATAGTAATAAAAATAATAGTGATATCAGTAATATTAATAATAATAATAATAATAATAATAATAGTCATAATAATAATAATCATAATCATAATAATAATAATAATAATAATAACAATAATAATAATATAATAATAATAATAATATAATAAAAATAATAATAAAACTAATAATAATAATAACAATAATAACAATAATAACATTAATCATCATCATCATCATCAACACTGTCATTGACGTTTATAAAATTGTTTGTATTGTAAATATGAGCATAACGTCATCATCATTTTCATAATACTTCAACATAAGCAGTAGTAACATTATATACATATTCATTTATTCAGAAAATATAATGCCACTTACAATGTGTTCTTGATAATTATGTATAACGAGTATTCATGAGTTATTTTCGGACTATGACGTCATCCCAGAGGAACTGAAGGAGAAAATATCGTTGTGTCTTTATTGCTAAAGTTAAAAAAAAAAAGAACATGAAAAGAATAATGAAAGATAATGATGATGGAGGCAGAATGGTGATATTGATGATAATGATAATGAAAGCAATAATAACAATAATATCAATGAAAAATATGATGAAATTAGTGAATTAGTAATGACAACGATAATAAGGATAATCATAACCATAACAGCAGTGGTAGTAATGATCATAGTAATCATAATCATGATAATAAGAAGAACAAAAATGATAATAACAATAATAACAATAAGAAGAAAAACAACAGCAATAATAATAATGATAATGATAATAACAAATTATGATAACAATGTGATAATAATTACAATATTTTTATATAAATAATAATAATGTTAACAATAATAAAAATCATAATGAACACTAACAGTTATAAAATAATACCCTTAAAAAAAAAAAAAAATGCACCAAATATCAAACGCTTTGTATCACGACATAATCTAAACTATTCGAGACACCTGTCACACTTTCCCACGCCATACACTCACACACTCTCTGTTACCTCATCTTTCCCTCACCATTCTCTCTCTCTCTCTCTCTCTCTCTCTCTCTCTCTCTCTCTCTCTCTCTCTCTCTCTCTCTCTCTCTCCCCCCACTCTCTCTCTCTCTCTCTCTCTCTCTGTTACCTCATTCTTTCCCTCACCATACTCACTCACTCACTCCCTCATTCTCTCCCTCACCATACTCACTCACTCCCTCACCATACTCACTCACTCCCTCACTCACTGCTACCTCATTCTCTCCCTCACCATACTCACTCACTCCCTCATTCTCTATTACCTCATTCTCTCCCACACCAATGACCACAACAAGGACCTCTGTGGCAACACGTCAACACAGATGCACACGAATAAAGGACACGAGGGAATGTTCAGCGAAACGGGAAACCGATGTGACTGGCTCTAATGATAGAAAGATTAAGGATAATGATGATAATGATAGCAATGGTATTTGTGGTTTTGGTGGTGGTGGTGGTGGTGGTGGTGGTGGTGAAGGTGATGGTGATGGTGAAGGTGAAGGTGAAGGTGAAGGTGAAGGTGAAGATGAAGATGAAGATGAAGATGAAGATGAAGATGAAGATGAAGATGAAGATGATGGTGAAGGTGAAGATGAAGATGAAGATGAAGATGAAGATGAAGATAAAGTAAAAGATGAACATGAAAATAAAGATAAAGACGAAGACAAAGATGAAGAATGACGATGGTGAAGGTGATGACTATGAGGATGACGATGGTTACAGCAATAGTAATGATATATTATAACTCCAGCTCATAAAAATAATGAGGGTGATAATCATAATAACACCAATAACAATAATAATAACAGGATATCTCTTATAATGACTTACAATATTAATCATAATGTCTATCACTTACTTGTTTAAGGTTAACCGACACTCAAATATATTCAATAGTATTATATCAATAAAATTTTAGTTACTTCGTTGTGGTTTATTGTAAATCCAAAATGAAATGTGAAATTATAGTTGGGATGAAATGATGATGGTGATGATAGCGATAGTGATAATAATAATGGTAATGATGGTGACGATGATAATTACTACGATAATAATAGTACAGCCTTACTCATCACAAACAAGACAGAGTCACGCACCATACAGACAGACAGAGAAAACAAAACCCGACAGACACAAAGCCCAGCACTAACTCCCCCCCCCCCACCCCCCACCCCACCCCGTCGCGACGTGCTAAGTACGTCAATCAAAACAACTTCAAATTGATAAGCACAATGGTTCTCCAAGTGATGGGACATTCTTACACTTGATATATCGTAAAAAAAGAAATACAAAAATAAAACGGGGTATGGAATGTTAAGATATCTTAGTATTGTTATTGGTGGTCTTAATGAAGTGGTCAATTCTTGTGGTCACTATTTTTGGTTAGCTCCTTGGGTGTGGAGCAGCTAGCTATCTGTATCTATCTATCTTTCTCTCAGTCTGTTTCTATGTATTTCTCCTTTCTTCCCTCATTATTTTATCTCTTCACCTATTTATCTATTTATTCTCTCTCTCTATCTCTCGCTCTCGCTCTCTCTCTCTTTCTCTCTCGCTATCGCTCTCTGTTTCATTCTTTCTATCTCTCTTTCTCTTTCTTTCTCTCTCTCTCTCTCTCTCTTGGAGGGAGCAAGAAATGATTATAATATTTGTCTTTGGTGTACAGTACAGATTCAGAAAAAAATATTATTAATGTCATATGAGCAAATGTCAAGCTCATTATCGACAGCGTGTGGTGCACATTGAATTGCAATTAATTTTCTTATCTGGAGAGAGATCAAACAGTAGAGCAATTGAATGCAACCAAAAATTAAGTGTTTGAACATACACAGCTGTGGGGTTGTTTTTGTTTATTTGTTTGTTTGCTTTTGTCTGTCTACCTATCTACCTATTCTCTCATTCTCGTTCTCTCCCTTTCTTACTCAAACGAAAAAAACAATCGCTACAGCTTTCTCTCTCTCTCTCTCTCTCTCTCTCTCTCTCTCTCTCTCTCTCTCTCTCTCTCTCTCTCTCTCTCTCTCTCTCCCCTCCCTCTCTCCTCTCTCTCTCTCTCTCTCTCTCTCTCTCTCTCTCTCTCTCTCTCTCTCTCTCTCTCTCTCTCTCTCTCTCTCTCTCTCTCTCTCTCTCTCTCTCTCTCTCTCTCACCTCATTGCTTTTGAAACGTAACCGCTTGCCTCAATAAATTTATCAATAGTCAAACTCCCTCTTTCTATCTCCTTCTCCCTTCCATCTCTCTTCCCAGACACAAAACTACAGAATCTTACTTTAAAATTAAAACTACCTATCTATCAGCCAAGACATCCCATTATATAAAAGAAAATAGACTTTTATATCACACGAGATGTATATATATCATCCAGGTAAACCGGGTAGCAAAATTATATGCAAGGAAATACACCTAATTAGGGCGAGGTTTGTGTTTGTTTACGTAATGTTGCGCAATTCGACCTTCAGTTATTTTTATATTGATTCGTTTCATTTTTTTAATAGGTTAATACGAATTTTTATCCTTAAAAATATGTTTAGATTTTGAATTATGTATTTTATCTATTAATTTTTTCAGCGTGTATGTCAGTATAATTAGGAATGTGTTAGGTATAGCAGAATAAATTATTAAATTTTAGATAAAGTTTTTCTTAAATGCTGAAGTGTGCGTACTTGTAAGCATACGTATATGCACCAATTAACAATTAATGCAATGAGAAAATTAATAGAATGGTTTGCAAGATGTTATGTAAAGATTTTCACAAGCAAATTAACAGGTAGATCTGGAAAATGAAAGACCAAAATACACGAAAAAATAAATAAGAGAAACAGAAAAGGGAAGATTTTTTTAAGCGGATATACAAGACACTATATAAAAAAAAACGCGAAAAGGGGGGTAAAAATAAGAAAACAAGAAAACCAACGAAAGCAAAAATATAAAAACCTTTTCTTATCCCGAAGCGAAGACAAGTCAAGAAATCACCCTCTTAAAAAAAAAAAAAAGAGAGAAAAAAAAACAATACCCGTAAATTATCCAAACACGTTCTTCTACGATCGTACAATATTCACGGCCTCAAGCTATCCACGCCCGCACGCCCACACGAACCGAAAACACGTGGTTCGCCCGCCCTCTCGACACACAAGACACACGCGGGAGCTCCGAATGCGAGGTCCGCCCGCGACCACGTCTGTACAACGACTGAGCGCGGACTCG
>NW_028234415.1:35140969-35143469 GCF_977035675.1 Penaeus japonicus | reverse complement strand
GAGAGAGAGAGAGAGAGAGAGAGAGAGAAGAGAGAGAGAGAGAGAGAGAGAGAGAGAGAGAGAGAGAGAAGAGAGAGAGGGAGAGAGGGAGAGAGAGAGAGAGAGAGAGAGAGAGAGAGAGAGAGAGAGAGAGAGAAGAGGAGGAGGAGAGAGAGAGAGAGAGGGAGAGAGAGAGAGAGAGAAGAGAGAGAGAGAGAGAGAGAGGGAGAGGAGAGAGAGAGAGAGAGAGAGAGAGAGAGGAGAAGAGAGAAGAGAGAGAAAGAGAAAGAGAGAGAAAAGAGAGAGAGAGAGAGAGAGAGAGAGAGAGAGAGAGAGAGAGAGAGAGAGAGAGAGAGAGAGAGAGAGAGAGAGAGAGAGAGAGAGAGGGGCGAGAGAGAGAGAGAGAGAAGAGAGAAGAGAAAGAGAGAGAGAAGAGAGAGAGAGAGAGAGAGAGAGAAGAGAGAGAGAGAGAGAGAGAAGAGGGTAGAGAGAGAGAGAGAGAGAGAAGAGGGTAGAGAGAAAGAGAGGGAGAAGAGAGAAGAGAGAAGAGAGAGAGAGGAGAGAGAAGAGAGAGGAGAGAGAGAGAGAGAGAGAGAGAAAGAGAGGAAGAGAGAAGAGAGAGGAAGAGGAGAGAGAAGGAGAGAGAGAGAGAGAGAGAGAGAGAGAGAGAGAGAGAGAGAGAGAGAGAGAGAGAGAGAGAGAGAGAGAGAGAGAAAGAGAATGGGAGAGACAGGCAGGCAAATAAGGATGATTTAACATGGAAATGAAATTGTATCTATCATACAATACTAAAGTTTCATAAAATAATCTACATGACTACTAATTAATATCATTCTCAATCATTAATGTTCCTTTTTTCATCCAATATACATTACTGCATTGAATAGTATGCTGGTTATCATAGTGCAGTACATATTCATAAAAAAAAATCATATAACCACTTATCATTAGTAGCAGGAACAAAAATACAAATATTTTGTATTTAATATACATCACTGCAATAAAGGACATGTATCTATAGATGATGAAAAGAATAATAACAACAGCAATAAGAATGATAATAACAATGATGATAATAATAAATAAATTTGTATCCTGTGTACCTTTGCTTTACAGGTTGATAATGCAACTAATTAAACTTCAATCGAAACAAATTTCCCTTTGATTTGTAATTCTTCAAATAATCATCAGTATATAACAATTAATATATGGAATAAAACAATTCCCAGTGATTAAATTATAAATACCTGAGAAAAAATATCTTGTTCTTAAATAAGTAATATTATTTAATTTCCACTAAAGCAGTTTTTTTTTCCATATTGGCATGTAGCAACTAAACAAATATAATTCCATGACTATGTGAAAATTATATATAAGGGTAAATTAAGAAACAATTTAAAGTCATCTATAAAAGTTTATTAATTACCTCTGAACAAATTTGGATAGCATTTTGATCTACACTTGAAAAACTTAATGATAAACATGTATGGAAATATGGATAAAAACTACAAATACTTTACAAAATAATCATCTATATCACTTGATACAATATAAATATCTATATCACTTATTACAATACAAATATCTATATCACTTATTATAATACAAATATCTATATCACTTATTATAATATAAATATCTATATAATTTATTTTAAATGTGTAGTACATCAGCACCAGAGCTTGCTATCCTCAATTCTTTTTTTTCCATAAGACTGCTACCTTGTATATTTTCCTCTATTAATACATTTATTAACATTACCTTAAAAGATAAGTGTCGTAAAAAGGTTAACCTAATATGCAGCTTATTCTTTTTATATCACAGAAATAAAAATACGTAACAATATAAGCTGCCCTCTATCAGGTACTGAATTCTTCAACTTCATCTCTTTTCTGTGGAACATCTTGATTCTCTCTTCTATAGTCTTGAAATCTAGTAAAATACCTATTTCAAATACATTTTAAGAATATCCACATCAACATCAACTCTCTGCTTCTTGAGAAGTGGCTCTTCAGTAAGCTGCAAAGACTTCAAATTCTCAATACTTCTTTTCTTACTACTGAGTCTGTAGCCATAATTTTTATCACCTCGCGAGTCACAATAATTTCCAGGTAAGCTGACTGCATTTTCTTTCTGTCTTTTCACATAGGTGTACGTTTCATAAGTCTCCGTTTTAGTTCTTGGTTTGGTAAAGGCCAATTCTGCTCGTTTCAGAGAATGAGAATAGAATCCCTGGTTTTTCTTAAATACTTTCTCTTGCCTGACCCTTTCCAGTTCCTCAATTTCCTTCTCCCATGCAGTAATGATCTTCGAACCCCAGCCAACAGTTGTAATATGACCTGCAAATTCAACATCTCTGGGTAATATCTTAAACCCAAGTCTCTTTAAGGTCTCGGTCCACTCCTGCGTGAATTTGGGCTGCAGGTTTTTCAAGGAATGTGCGATGGACATCCGGATATTCTTGAGACGTGGGAAGCTTGACAAGGACTTCAACGTCTTTAATCCTACTTTATTTTCAGAC
>NW_028234415.1:35113469-35130969 GCF_977035675.1 Penaeus japonicus | reverse complement strand
CCTAACCTAACCTAACCTAACCTAACCTAACCTAACCTAACCTAACCTAACCTAACCTAACCTAACCTAACCTAACCTAACCTAGCCTAGCCTAACCAAATCAGCCTAGATGTGCTCCATTGTATCAATCTTTACAACATGAAAGTCAAAGATCAACAAATTCTGGTGTGACTTGAGAATTCATGCGAGACTCAGACACTTGCTCATTTGTGAGTCAATTCTGGAGGAGGAGTAAAAACATGGGAAAAAATAACAGCTTTGTAAACTCAAGTTTGGGTAAAAAAGATCAAATGTTGTAAGAAGTTAATGCATAAAGTTGTGAATGTGACATTAAATTTGCTTGAAACAGGAATTCAAGTGAGTAGGAAAGGAGAAAGATTTGCATATGATAAAACAAAGAGTTTGAATTGTCATTATATATTGAAAACATAATTGCAGAAAATTTAAAACAGTCATTTTTTCACATATCCAAAGAATACATGCATTACAATTAGCAGGTGAATGAGGCATAATAATGATAGCTTTGATAATTTTAGTAATGATAAGAGTAATGATGCCAATTATAACAATGATATCAGCGGTAGTAATAAGGATGATGATAATGATAGTGATTGTAATGATAACAGAGATGAAAATCATGATAATGATAATGGTAATGATAATAATATTGAGAGTGATAATAATGGCTATGACAACAATGATAATGGAATTGATAATGATAATGATAACAAAAATGATAATAAAAAAAATAACAATATCAGTAACAATATTCATAAAAGCAACTAGAAAAGCAATCATAACAATAGTGATGATAATAATGATAATAAAAAAAGAGGCAACACAAATCAGACCTACCCGAGCTCTGATATGTCCATGACCTCTGCTCAATAATGCTGAGGAACAGGTTTGCCAAGTCAGAAACCTTACCCATTACCAGAATATCTAAGATGGATTACCAAGTTATGGACTGATACTGATGTAAGTTTAGCAGGTGATGAATAGCTACAGAAATATCAAACATTTAGGTATGTGCCTTTGCTACAACATGAAATGATTGCTTACCGGTTGACTTGTATTGTGTCAGCCATTTCCTTGATAAATGTTGCAAATAATCAAAAGGTGTTATCAAGACTCTATGTCCGTTTCTGATGTGATAGCCAGGATTTTACTTTACATAAAAAGCCTTTTCTATTTTTTTTTGATATATTAATATAAACATTGAAAGTTTCAACATATTCAGTACTCACTGAGGTTGTCAGACAATGATGCATAGGTAGCAAGGCTCTTTTATATCAATGAGTGCCAATTTGTTTTGTTTGCCACCTAGAACTCTATTATTTTTTAGCTGTGAGACCATCAGGACAGAAACAGAGTTTTAATGTTACAGTGATTAGTTTTATCTTATATATTTTGATGAGTTTTATTTCAGTTGAACAATCAGTAGATTTTTACATTTCTTATGTTGATCAAATGAAATGAATAGCACCATGTAAATGCAATTTATTGCAGAATTAGGGAAGTTCATTGCAAAATTCATACTGTTAGAAAATTATATATATATATATATATATATATATATATATATATATATATATATATATATGTATGTATATATATATGTGTGTGTATATATATATATATATATATATATATATATATATATATATATATATATATATATATATATATATATATATATGTATGTATATATTCTGTTCAGTTAGTTGAATCTGAGGTTGCTCTTATATGATATGTTAACTGGTTGTTTTCAAGTAATTGTCTAATGCAATGGTCATAGGTATTTGGTATTTGATAGAGTTTAATTGAACTTTTACAGTGGTAGGTATCTGGTATGTCACTAATTATTTGGGAGTGCTATTGTGATAAAAAATATCATCATCATCATCATCATCATCATCATCATCATCATCATCATCATCATCATCATCATCATCATCATCATCATCATCATCATCATAATCTCTATCATCATCATCTCTATCATCATCATCATCATCATCATCATCATCATCATCATCATCATCATCATCATCATCATCATCATCATCATCATCATTACCACCACCACCATGATCTCCACCAATCTTACATGCCACTGATGCACTGAGCTACTGGGAATGATACTTGACTTATCCTTCTTGTTACTTATGATCTGGCAATTAAGTGAATAAGATGATGTCATTTAACAATTGCCAAAGCAGCATAGAGTGTACACTAGAGCTCCTGTTAAAGGGGAATGGCTCAGAGTTTTAGAAATTTATTCTGTCAATTAGTGAGGCTATTCCAGGGAATGAAACCTTTTTCTAGCTATAATATCTTTGAATTACTTGAAGGAGCTATCGAGTTAGATGAAGATTATCATCCCGTGGGGTGAATATATGAGATAATTAGATAATGAAGTCCTTTTTAATCAGGTAGTTGAACCAGAGTTGTTATAGATATATCGATTGTGGACTTTATTTCTTTACTTTTACACTTCTCTTTGTAAAAGAGCAATGGTATGTTTTGAGAAAGATACCGAGTGTGTTTAGCTTAAGACTCCTTAAGTAGATAATCCCCTTTGATTGATACAATTGATATAAATCTTTCGGGGAACTTGATACATTTACACTTCTTATTATGCCGTCACTCAAGCGAGCTCAATTACCCGCGACCTTTTTATTATTGTTGTTTTGATTCCCTCTGTTTAACAACAACAGAGTACAGTATCAGACCATAGACAGTATCAGACCTGTTCATTGCTTCTCTCATCTCCAGTAAGTGGATTGTGGCTTGAATTTGATACTTTATAGGATATGCAGAGCAGTGAGATATTTAATCTGCCAGTTATTTTACTTTACAATTTTATTAAGAGAGACTTTTTTTTTTTCCTTCACAAAATTGGTTTATAATTCTATGATAATGATAGAGAGGTTATAGAAGTGTTATTGGGGAGATATACAGATTAGTTATGGTAATACTATATACAAGTTTGAATATTTTGATATTCCACAGTACTTTGTAATTTATATTTTGTTGAAAGGAGGCCAAGTGTTTTTAAGTAATTCACTGATTAGATTACTTTTATAAGGAGGAATCTAATTACAGTGTTTTTAGAAGAATATTTTTGTGTATAAATGATGAATGATATTAAAAGCAGATTAAATACTTCTTGGTAACATAGTAATTTTTCAGGAACTTGATGTATTTTACATATAAAGAATCTTTTGATAATGTTTTAGATATGTTTTAGATAAGGTTTTAGAATACTTATTATAATTTTTATAGATTTTTTAAAGTCAATTTTTTTCTAATCTATTTTTTTAAAATATTACTATGAAGTGCAGCAAAACCAGTGCTATTTAGTTAATGTAGGTACACTACAGTATCCCTTGTTGGAAATAATACACCTTCCTTTTTGTGTAATGCCCGATTCATAGGACTTATCATAGACATTCTGTGACTGTAAAATTATGATAAACAGGATCTTAACATTGTAATACGAATTTTCTTTAAAAGTGTTATGTATGCTAATAGCATACCAGTAGCTTATGAAACAAAATAGAATAGGCAAAGTATAAAAGGTATTGTAAGTTATTTCATACAAATCCTTTTACAAGTCTTCAGGCAAAAAGCATAGAAATTTTTACATATTTTTGAGACTCAAAACTAATTTCAGTGGTGCCGACTCGAAAAGTATTAGATACATACATCCGCATGTATTCAGTCATTTCTCTCGAGTCTTTATAACACCTCGTCCAAATGAACAATGTACCCTCTTTCTCTCCGCAGCCGGGTAACGCAAGATGGTGTGCGGTGGGATGTGCCGTGTCTGGGATGGGGATCACCACAAAGTGCGAGAGAAGAATGGAACAGATAAGGGAACTGGAATAATGAAGTCACTGCAGGTGTCGTCGCCAAGCTCTTGGGACGAGGATGTTCCTGCCCCAGGTAAGAGTGAGAGTGAGGAGTGAGAGTGAGATTGAGATTGAAATCGAAATTGAGATTGAAGTCAAGAGTTTGGAGTGGGAGAGGGGGTGGGGAGCAATAGCGAGGGATTAGAAGTGAGAGTGAGAGGGAAAGGGAGAGTAATAATGAAAGTGAGAGTGAGAGTAAGAGTGAGGGTGAGAGTGAGAGTGAGAGTATGATTGTGACTGTGTTTATACTAGTTTGGTATTGCTATGTACTGGATATGATATTTGCAATATAGACTGTATATAAATGTTTTTATGTATATAGGTTACATGAGTGTCTTATGTCAGAATGAGTATATTTTTATTGCTTTGGAAGATTACTTTATAGTATTAGTATTTACTTTCAATGGTTTAGTACAAGTATAGTGTGTATATATATATATATAAATGTATATATATATATATATATATAAATGTATATATATACATATATATATACACACACACATACTTGGTTACTTGGTGGTAGTTATAGCATGAGCTCTGTTAGTGGCTCATGCCAGGGCCAAATTTCATTTCATATTTATGCTTTTTTTAAATGTCAGAGAGATGAACTGAGTGGTTGTACCTCCTTTTCAGAATTGCCATACCCTGCAGCAGCCCTCTTGGTAGGCATCTGTGCATGTGTCTGTTTTGTGAACTCTCTCTCAGGAGACTTCGTATTCGACGACTCGGAGGCGATTGTGAACAACAGCGATCTCCGTGGCGACACTCCTCTCGCTAACCTATTCCACAATGACTTCTGGGGCACCCGGTTGACACATC
Organism: Penaeus japonicus; assembly: GCF_977035675.1. NCBI lineage: Eukaryota > Metazoa > Arthropoda > Malacostraca > Decapoda > Penaeidae > Penaeus > Penaeus japonicus. The sequence continues at coordinate 35,126,230 of NW_028234415.1, read as the reverse complement.
CATCGAGTCACAAATCTTACAGGCCACTAACTGTTCTCTCCTTCAGGTAATCTATGAAGTGGGTTGAAGTCATGGGTAATTGAAGTCATGGGTTGTACAGGTCTCTGGTTGTTTTCTCTCTCAGGTACTTTGAGTTGCAGGTTATACAGACCTCTGGCTGTTCTTTCTGATAGGTAATTTGAGTTGTTGGTTTTACTGAATTCTGACTATTTTCTCCTTTGGATTATTTAAGTCACAAGTTATACAGACCTGTGATTGTTCCTTTTGATAAGTAATTCAAGTTGGTGGTTTGCAGCGTTCATGGTATGGATTCTGATTATTCCCTCCTTTAGCCTTAGACTATTTTTTTTTTCCTTTAAGTATATTGTAAAGTGAACTATAGTTAAATCACTTGGTGAACCATGATGAACTTTTACCTTTGAATGTTTCTGTTGTAGTATATTGTTACTCAAAATATTTATGGTAATATCAAAATGTTGATTGAAATTTGTACTGGGAATTATGCTGTCTAAATATGATTTTTAAAATGTATGTCCAAGTATTTTTATTATTATTTACCTTGTACATTATTCTAAAAAGTTAAAGTATTTCATAAATAATATCCCAGTCAAGGATCCTCTAACCATCCTGCACAAAAGATGGAACCCCAATAGGAGACTTTCATGCGCTCTCTCCCACAGATTAAACTACTCATGGGGTGCACTGGATCCCTTCAGTTACCATGCGGTCAACGTTGTGGTACATTGCCTCGTCAGCATCATGAGCCTGAGGGTCTTTTATGTCGTGTTCGGTAACGGCGCTCCACGGGCTGCCATCTTGTCAGCCATACTCTTTGCCACTCATCCCATTCACACCGAGGCGGTAAGCAGGGTTCCTTCTGCTCTCTCTCCCTCCCTCCATTCAATCTTCTTCTCTTTAGTCTGTCTCTCTTCTTACCCTTATCTGTATCCCCTCCTTATCCTCTTCTCTTTCTCTTTCCTTTTCCTCTCCTTGCTCTTTCTTCTCTTTCTCTTTCCTTTTCCTCTCCTTGCTCTTTCTTCTCTCTCTCTTTCCTTTTTCTCTCCTTGCTCTTTCTTCTCTTTCTCTTTCCTTTTCCTCTCCTTGCTCTTTCTTCTCTTTCTCTTTTCTTTTCCTCTCCTTTTTCTCTCTTGTATCCTTCACTCCCACTCTCTCTCTCTCTCTCTCTCTCTCTCTCTCTCTCTCTCTCTCTCTCTCTCTCTCTCTCTCTCTCTCTCTCTCTCTCTCTCTCTCTCTCTCTCTCTCTCTCTCTCCCCTCCTCTCCCTCCCTCCCTCCCTCCCTCCCTCCCTCCTCCCTCCCTCTCTCCCTCTCTCCCTCTCTCCCTCTCTCCCTCTCTCCTCCTCTCCCTCTCTCCCTCTCTCTCTCTCTCTCTCTCTCTCTCTCTCTCTCTCTCTCTCTCTCTCTCTCTCTCTCTCTCTCTCTCTCTCTCTCTCTCTCTCTCTCTCTCTCTCTCTCTCTCTCTCTCTCCCTCTCCCTCCCTCCCTCTCCCTCTCCCTCTCCCTCTCCCTCTCCCTCTCCCTCTCCCTCTCCCTCTCCCTCTCCCTCTCCCTCTCCCTCTCTTTCCCTCTCACTCACTCTCCCTCACCCTCACCCCTTCCCTCTCCCTCTCCCTCTCCCCCTCACCCTCACCCTCCCTCTCCCTCTTCATCCTCTCTCCATATCCTCTCCTTCTCCCTTAGTGCAGTCTTTAGTGTGCTGACCTCCCATCCCTGTGGTCAGCAGATCGAGCCCTGTCCAAGCCGTGCCTGGACAACACAGTGGGTAAGGACCAAGCTCAGGTCGAGTCACTGATTCATTCTCTCATGAATCAGCACATGCTGACCCAGGTGGCTCACCTCAGTGCATATAAGCCCAGTGGCGTATCTGCTCTGCAAACCTAGCTCATCCTTATCCTTATCCTTCTACCCTTCTCCTATCCTGTTTCTCATCTTCTTCTCTTGGTCTCTTCTCTCACTCCTTATCTTTACATGCCTAAAAAAAATTTGTTATTAACCGATTAACGATGAGGCTGTTTTGGCTCCAAATAGTTGAAACGCCGTGATATTTCAAACCTGGTGTGCCGCCAGGAGGATAACCACAATGAAATATCTCGTCCCTGGTGGCTGATGCTGCCACCACTTAACCCATTGGTCGCGGTATTAAAAAAAGGTCTGTGCAGTAGGATAGCTGAATTACATGTCTGGCATGGTGCCATCCGCGTCTATCACCGACTCTGCCTTTGCACCAAATCATGCCATCCGCTGCTAATGGGTTAATGTGATATCTTGTCACCCATCATTAATGGATTAAAAATGAAAGAAAATGTGCATCAATAATTTTAACTGCTCTTTCCTCCAGGTGTCAGGTATCGTTGGTCGAGCTGATCTCTTATGCGCTCTCTTCGTCTTTGTCTCTCTCCTGAGTTATGTACGGGCAGTGAAGGAGATGTCAGGAAATATGTCATACAAGTGAGTTACACTGTTTGTTTGATATTGGAATTTTCTTTTGTTTAGAATCACAGGCAAATTCTATGGTAGCTTAGGGCTATTGACATATTTTCTAATCATCTAAGGTCATAGAGAGAGATCTGATTCCGTTATAAAATACTTCCTCCAGATCTCGGCACACTGTGTTGTATCTCTTAATGACCGCAGCTTCGACAGCAACAGCAATGCTTTGCAAGGAAGTCGGTATAACTGCTTTGGTAAGTGTATTTTTTTTTGCTCTTGAATAAATGTTTCTAATTTTTTTTATTTCATGAAGTTCTTGAATGCTAGAGGTAAGACATATTACTTTGGTATTAGAAAATAAATAGATAAAATTAATATAAAGAGCAAGTGAAAAATGTCTATGAATAACAACAAAATTAATCTTAACAACAACCAAGTTCAAATAATGTCAGTTATAGAGACTTATTAAAGTTATTCCAGTTATTATTCAGTAGGACAAGATGATAAAATGTGTAATCCTCTTTCCAGGGTGTTTGTAGTGCCTATGATGTCTTACTGGCTCATGGCGGCATCATTGGTCGCACAATTATATCCCTTGTTGTTGGGCATAATCAGAGAGCTTTGGCATTTTGGAGAAACCTGCCAGGTAAGCGTTTGTTGAATTTTGCAAACGTTTTTTGTGTTATCATTGTTGTTATGATTATTGCTGATGTCAAGATTATCATCTCCACTTTAACCATTACCATCATCACTGTTAAATTCTCTGTTATTATTTGTTTCATAGAATCATTATTCTTTCTCTGTATAGATATGTTGCTTGCTATGATATTATAAATGCTAAGTATTACTTTATAGATTTAATGGTTATCATAAAAAAAACTTAAAACATGATCCCAAAGTATTGAACATATAATCCAAAGCCCTGCACATGGAATAATAATGCTTCAGGTCCTTATCATTGACAGATAATAATCAGTCTATTTACTTTTAAAATATGTTTAGGTAATTTAAAAAAAAAAAAATCATTGTCCACATCTCCTGTCAGCTGGGATCCTGCGAGGGCTGATGTGGAGACACATTCTACTGGCTGTAACTGGCATAGCTCTGCTGGCGGCCCGCTGGGTTGTCATGGGATCGACTGTACCGAGGTTCATGAAGGTTGATAACCCTGCCTCCTTCCTGGATAGTGTGGTCTTCAGGGTGAGTGTCAGCTTTTAGTTGATGGATTGGTAAATGTATAGGTTGATGTGTTGATAGATAGGTTGATAGGTATATTTGTATAGGTTGATGTAAGTGGATAGACTGATGGAAATATTGTGGAATTGATGGATAGGTCAATGTGATGGAGTGTCAGTTGATTGATGTGATTGATTTAGTTTTTCTTATTATTATTGTAGATGGTTAGGTAGGTATAACTGATGATGATGAATGTATGTAGAGATCTTGTATTTGTGTAGATATAGATATGGTTAAAGATAAAGTTACAAATGCAGTCTCAAACATGGAAGAAGGATTGATAGCTGGGTGGAGTGACAGAGGGATAGCTGGATGGATGGATGAGTAAATAGATAGATACAAAGTCAGATAGATAAATGTATAAGCTGATTAACAAATCAACTTTTGGAGAGTGAAATTGACAAATATATTTAAAGGAAGAAAGATGATTTTGGGAAAGCATTTTCTCATTGTACTTGTTGAGAGAGAGTCACTTCTGCTCTCATATTCACACCTTATTTTTATATGATGATATTTATAAAAATGAATGATTAAGGTTTCTTCCCTTCCTTGTAAATATGAATTCTAGTATAATCTAGTTTAGAGTATGTAATTAAATTAAATGAGTTATTTGTATGTTAACTGCATTTCTTGAAGAGCAAAAAGGTGAGGGAAAAGTAATACATGCATAGTATATGTACATAATTATATCCACCATTATGCATCTGATATTTTGTTGGAAATATCATAAAGTTTCATCCAACAATTAGATTCATATTTATTAAACGTCATATCATTGAAGTCCAATGATATTTTGTTCATATTGTAGTTATACACATAAAGAAAATTGCAGTAAACATTTGTGTATTGCTACATGTTGGTGTGGTAAGCTCTTCCACACTGATGATGTTTTATAATGTCATAATACATACATTCCTAGAAAAAATCAACACAGTTTCGTCAGAGCATGAATATGTAATCGCATTAAGTCATGTAAACATTTGCTAAAATGTTACCAACAATTTTTTGTCACTCATAATACTCTAGTATTATGAATGTTCATGATATCTTTATGATCTTTGCCTTAAAGCTTTTGTTAAAATTAAGAAAAAATAATTCTAGTATGTAAATAATGATATCTGTTGAATGAATTTTGTGCAGACACTTTGCCATGGCATGTTTTTCTGTGCATTTTGTATGCATGCTGTAAGCAGATACAGCTTCCTGTAATCACATGTGATTATCACATCCCCTCTTACCTACAAATACGACTTTCTTGTCCACACATGCTGAGAATGTAAAATTTCTAAATCAAACTGTCTTCTCCACAGAGTTTGAACTATCAGTATACATACAGCCTGAACGCCCTTCTGCTCGTTCTTCCAATATGGCTTTGTTTTGATTGGTCTATGGGCTGTGTGCCAGTTATAGTAAACTTCAGCGACCCGCGATTGCTGGCCCTCCCCGTCCTGTGGTTCTCCTTTGTCATGTTGCTGAGGAGGGGGATGGCCCAGGGCAGAGCCAGCCAGACGTCGAGGTAGGCTGTGAACATGTTTTGTGGCCTGTGCTTGCTTACTCCTTTTTATCTTTTATTCTTTCTTTTTTTTGTATGGTGTATGCTAGCCTTTTTTTTCCATTCCTGGACTGTTGATATGTATGTGTATATTTTTTCCTTGGGCTTATGAGTGACTTTATTTCTAGTTGTATATATTGCCTGTTTGACCAGAAGATGCATTCTTCATTCATTTTTGGGCAATCTGTCTTCTCATCATCAACTGTATGGTGAACACGAACTGTCTTTCTATTCTTCATCTTATAATATTTGTTTTTCAAAATACTTTGCTTATAAAAGCATTAGATAATACTTATATTTAATATACAGATCTTCAACAAAGTATGCATTCATCCAAGTATGTTAGTGTGCAGTGTTAGATTATTTAACACTTGAAGGTACTGTATCAAGTATTTTCTGTATATATTGAAGATACTGTGTTCTTAATTGACCTTATTGATAAATTTTTGTATCTGTGATATGATTGAATAATCATCTTCATAAAAGAGAATGAGCTCCACTGTTTACACTAGAACTTCCAGGAGAAATTATTGGATATTGATATAATCTCCTGCTTTATTTACCTGGTGTTGGATAGTCCATACCTTGCAATTTTATTTGTATGTGGGGTATCTGATTTTTTTTTGTTTTGTTTATTTTTTTGTGTGGGACATCTGTGATTTTATATTGATTTTTTTGTAGTGCATCATTATTTTTATTTATTTATTTGATTATTTTTATTTTTTCAAAGAGAATTCTGGCAACAGCTGAGAAGACCAAGAATTGAATGCTATCTCCTTTGAAATGCACTTTGGCAGGGCGGGAAGATAAGTGTTAGCTAAGAGATCTGGTGTACCATCTGGGACACTACTACCAGTTTGTGGCTGAATGCTGGCGTGTGGATATTTTTGCTTTAGTTATAACAGCCAGCCAAAAGATATTGCTGTTAATATTATTATCACTGTTGCTATTATCATTATCATCACCACAGTATCAAAAGTATTATCATTATCATTTTCATTATAATCTTCATCATCAACATCACCATTATTTTCAATATCACCAGCATTATCATCAGCATTATGTGTGGCTGTGATGATGGTTATTTTACTATGTCCATGGAGTAACTCAATACACTGACTAGGGAGACTCATTATAGATGTGGAGATGTTAGAGGAATATACTGCAGCCATTTAGGTCATTTATTTCAAATGCCTCTCTATTAGACCTCTGGTTTCTGAACTTAAGTCAGTCATTTGCTGCTTGAAGCTTTTGATTATCAGTAGTGCACCACTCGTAAGTTTTACTTGTGTTCATGTCTAGACTTTTAGAAGTATATCAGGAGTGATATATAGCAACAAAATAAATAAGTTTATTGAATCTTGCAAAAGTAACAAGATCCTAATATAATTTGAATAAATTAGATAGATAAGTATAGATAAAAAACAGCAACTAAATAGTACAGGTATGTAGCAGACCTCCTGAAAATCTGTTTGAGTATCCCTAGAGTTAAGTGTTACCCAATGTAACTGTAGCCCAAGGGCAACCTCTGCCTAAGACAGATGTCTAACATAGTTTCTCCTGTCTTACTGCATCCTCTACATACATTTATAATGAATAATCAGTACAGTATTATTAGGTTGCAGTTTTTGTGGGCTTATGTGATGTTAGGGCAGAATAACAATGTTTGTTCTGTTCAGGTTTAGAGGAGGTTCAAATATTCTTTTGTTTGTATTTGTATGCATGTGTGGGTGTGGGTGCATGCATGAGTGGGTGTGTGTGTTCATGTGTGTGTGAATGCATTAGCGGGAAATCTTATATAGATAGAATTGAACGTTTGCCGTAGATTTTGATCTAAGCACAATAAGTTCCAACAGTAAAATTCCATTGAAAGAACCTTTTTACATAAGAGGCTAATAACCTTTTTGTATAGTGTTTTTTTCTTTCAGGTAAAGCATGTCATTTTGAATAGATATTTCATCATTTTCATTTTATTATAGATTTTCAATGTTTTATAGGGTAGTGCTAGACAAGCATTAACATTGGTACTGTTTATTTGGCTGTGAGGAAGGAGGGAGAGAATGCATTTTAAATTTTCTTTGTAAATTTGTAAGGGTTTTGTTCTATTGTTTCCTGTTTATCTCCTGATCATCTTTTATCTTGGCATGGAATAACACAAGAGGTGTACAACAGATACACAGATTCTTATTTTTGACCCCAGTGACAAAAAAAAAGTATGATATTGTGTCAGGTTAGGTAAGGGATATAAATGTTTCTTATTTAATTTTGTTTGTTACTATTGTCTTCCCCTTTAGTATCCAATGGTGTGATTTTTAAAACTTTCTTCTTTTTATCATCAAATATCACATTCTCATGGGCTTATCTCAATAGATGTAAAGTCTGTGTTAACTTTGGCCTTCGGAGATGAAATGTTATTAATATTATATTTTTATTCGATTCTTAAATTGTGCCATTATATATGCGAATATTATCATTATTATTTCTTTAACCCATTGCAGATGGGTGTCGTGACATGTGTGATAGCCCAATTTGATCTAAAAGACAGATGTCACTGTGTACATGAGGTGACAATATTGGAAGTTACTCAGATTTGAAACACGCTCAGTCATAAAATATTATGACTGCAACAGAGCTAGTTGCAAAGCTACAGCTTTCCAAATTCAGGCTAAACAATGGTTTCATGATGGATTTAAGGGATATATTAGTTAGGCAAGTTGGCACCGCCAGGAAGGTGGAGAAAACATTTTCCCTGTCCCTCTAATTTATAAATGGTGCCGGTGGCATCAGAAATCACCCATTCTGACAACCAATTAGCTTGCTCAACCCTCCATCCGCAATAGGTTATTTAGATTTAATTTGCTTCATATTTTGTTTCATTCATTTCCCAAAGATGTGTCCTGATGGGCCTGGCTCTTGGGATTGTGCCCTTCTTGCCCGCGACGAACCTCTTCTTCCGCGTGGGGTTTGTGATAGCGGAGCGTGTGCTTTATCTCCCCGCAGCAGGCTTCTGTATCTTAGTTGTTACGGGAATGCGCGAGCTGAGTGCAGCTGGCCATGTCAGTAAGGTATGTGTATGTGTGAAGTTGTTATTATTATTTTTTTGAAAGAGTGTTTTTTTTCTCTTTTTCCTTCTTTTTACTTTTCATACAATAAGTATTGGTCTTATCAGTTCTAATGAAGTACCTAACATTTCAGAGGGTGCTCCAGGTTGGCTACATCTTATTGGTCGTAATGTTTGTCCTGAGGTGCCAGCAGAGGAGCCGTGATTGGCTGACAGAAAAGCAGCTCTTCAGCTCGGGATTGGATGTGTGTCCGCTTAATGCAAAGGTTGGATTTTGTTGGCACATGTTAAATTTTAATCTTTGTATCTCCTTGTATATTCCTATTTAATTCATCCACTTTATTATATGTTTTATTAGTAGTAGTCTTTTTGTTACAATTAACATTATTACACTCTCAGGATTTTTTTTTTTTGTGTTTGAAATTTTATGTAATAGCATATGTGTGTATCTGTCTTAAATATGTTTGTATTCCCCACCAATACACCAGGTACACTACAACATGGGTAAAGTAGCAGCTGACAATGGGGATGTGTTTGAAGCAGTGAGTCGATACAGAGAGGCCCTTCGACTGAACCCTGACTATGACCAGGCCATGAATAATCTAGCCAATATCCTAAAGGTAAATGCAGCAGCTGTATGTGTTTTTTTTTTTTATCTCCCCTCTTTTTAACTTCCACAATGGGTGTTTTTAAGGGGTCAGTACACTTTTGTACTGCATTTTTCCTTTTGATGAAATTACAAATTATTTATTCCTTCAGTTACACCAAAGGCGAATTAGAACTACTTTGGTAATCAATCATATATAGATTTATATTTCATCCATAAGTCTAGGAAAAAACAGAAAATATACTTCTTAAATGCTTGGCCCAGGCTGAAAATCTTGAGACTTGGTAGGGTTAATATTGAGATAAAGTGTAGGTAAATACGACATAGAGTCTGGTATTGCTTGTCAATTTGATTAGATTGTGTTATTTACACTTGAAAAAAAACAATAACAACAAAAAATATATATAACAGTATGAATTGTACACAGGACCAAGGGCATCTAGATGAAGCACTGCATCTCCTTCAACAAGCAACGACCCTGAGACCAGATTTTGCTGCAGCCTGGATGAATTTGGGAATTGTTCAGGCATCATTAGGTGACCATTCCTCAGCAGAGACAAGCTATCTCACAGCACTAACACACAGATCTGTAAGTAGTGGATGGGTGCAGCCATAACAGGTTTATTTCTTATCAAACCTTTTGCCTCAAACTTGAGGTAAATCCCAATAAAGTTATTGTTAGGTCAGTTTTCTTCAAGAAAAATTCAGCTTGACCTAGTTAGGTTTCACGTTAACGCATACCACTGTATTGGACAGTACTGTTCCTTAATCAGTATTTTTTCCAAGAAGTACCGTGGATCTTCAGTCATCTTGTAAAGCTTAAATCAGAGGTTAAAGTTCAAGAAAACAAAAAAACTTTCCTTAGTTTCTAAATATATGCATGAGATTGGTATTGACTTTAAACTCTTTCATTTAAAAAAGAAAAAAACAAGTTTTTTTTAGCCCAGCTAGATACTCAGTTTCTTTGTGAGACACATCAGTTTTATAATATTACTCAAAAAAGTCCTTTTTAGATCAGGATGTGTTTTAGGCTCTCAATCATCTGAAGAAACCCAATTTGGATTTACAGCATTGGTCTTATAAAAGCCTTTGTTTAGAACAGAAAGTAGGCCAAATGTGTGTATGCTCTCCCAACTCTCATTATTGGATTAGAAAAAAAAACTTTTTAAGAAATAATTTCTATTCCTTAAATTTCTATGGTGAACTTCATACTAGAGTTCAGAAAAGCCAGAAAGTCCTGGAAATGCCCAAGATCCTCAAATTTCCCCATGATATGCAGACCTCCTTTACCTTGGTGTTCTTCCTCTCCACACCCTTAGGTGTACCCAGATTGCCTCTACAACCTGGGCAATCTGTACCTGGAGAAGGGCGACCACAGTGCCGCCTTGGCCACCTGGACGAACGCCACCTCCCTCAAGCCCTCCCTGGCTGTGGCCTGGACCAACATGCTAATTCTGCTGGACTCACAGGGCCTCTACCAATCAGCAATTGACGTGGCAGACAAAGCTCTCAGGTATTGAGGGGAGAAGTTTTGGATTTTGTAGGAGGTTGAAGGGGGTTTGTGGTGTCTGTATTGGGATGGGTTCTGTTTTCTTCTTGTATTTGTGTTGATGTTTTTTCTTAGTTTTTACTTTAATTTGTGATAATACATATTATCTAATATTGTTATTACTATTGCTGTTACTACAATGTGTATTGTAAATATTATCACTATAATCATCCCTCATAATTATCATAATTGACATTGTCAACATTGTCATTACAATCTAAATGTCTTTACTGTGCAATCCTAAATTTTCCTCCTATGCAACACTCAGCCATCACTACTGCTATTCTTTGATATATTGATTGACATTACTCTTTGCCATGTGATGAGTGCATCCACCTTGTTCCCCACTCAGGCACCTGCCGAGTGAACCGGCCCTGCACTTCAACCTGGCCAACACCCTAGGCAAGCTAAGCCGGTATGAGGAATCTGAGTCGCACTTTCTTCTGGCCACCAACCTGGACCCGGGCAATGCTAACTACTGGGCCAATCTAGGGGTCCTGTACCACCGCTGGAGGAAGTACGAGCAGGCTGAGAAGTCCTACCTCCATGCCCTCAAGCTCAACCCAACCCTCAAGAGTGCACAGGACAACCTCAATATGCTGCTCAAGGCCACTGGCAAGATATATAGATAGCACAAAATAAGATCGAGTAAGTTCTAGCAAGGGAGTTTGGGGGAGGAAGGGCTAAGGCAGCAGGGAGTCTGAGAGGTGCTTTGGGGTAAGGCCAAAAGTGGGTATCCTTAAGGTGTCTTTTGCAAATTTGATAATTGAAGAAACTTGAACTCGGGTTTTTCCCTACTTAATTAGTATGTGAGAATAAACAGGATTTTATACTAGTGGTAATAATGTTGACATAAACATCTTTTATTTTTTGGGAGATGTCTAAAAGATATCCGTTATGTGCATAGTTGCACTGTCATTAACAGATGAGACACGGAAAAGTAGGAGTACCCAGTCATACCATATCATTCCGTGCTTAGATATATTGATACCTCATTGTTACAAGGGAAGTATGCTGTCATTGATATAAAGCTAATTTAGATACTGCTTTTACTTATGCTCGCTGTTGAATTCTTTGAAGCAGTTTCAGGATTATTATTAGTCCGCCTTAGTTACACTGATTGCTTTGCAGTCATAGGCTGAACAGCAGATCTCTCCCAAATGTGACTGAATTATGTTTGGTCTGTTGCCATATTTTCAACTTTTTATATATATATATGTACGTATATGTAATTTTTGATAAGAGATTCATTGTCGTTTATTTTATTTTTATTTTTATTTTTTATAATGTATCTGTGCTCAGTGTTATTCTTATTACCACTGTGGTGTTAAGTCCATTAAGGACATAGTTTAAGAAAGATGTGCCAAGATGTTCTGTGTTGATAATATGAAGTTCAATTTAAAAAAGGCAACTTCACTTTTGTAAAAGAGTGCTCAACTTAAATAGGACTCATTTAGAGGATTATTTTTTTTGATTCTCAAAAGGGGCAATACAATTTAGATAGAATTATTATCAGTTTTTGTTTTGTTATACTTTTTGATGTGCATTCAATTCTAGGTAGGTGGAACTCTGCTTTAGGTGTTCATTACTCTCGTTATGGGAAACAAAAGATGTTACAAATATGTAATTGTACATATAAACCTGCAGTAGATTTTCATCATGGCATGAGTTGTACTGATGAATAGAGAAGAATCAGTACTTACATCTGCAGTATGTAGATTCTCACTGTAAATTATGCTCATTTGCTACTTAGAAAAGACATGCTCCCTTGCCATGCTTACCACCTTCTTGATAGACTATATGGTGTTAAATGTGATCTGATGGTATAAAAGAAACCACATATCCCCCTTTTAGGTGTTGGATATGTTTATTTTTTTTAATGAATTATTAGTACGATTCCTTGAAAACACAGGGATAGAGAGTCAGGGCATGATAGAAAACTATTAGAATGCATAAATGTACGATACTGAACAAGTATCCTCTTATCAGTGAGGCATTGATGATATATCACAGGTATTTAGCAAAGATAGAAGAGTGCTTAACATCAGTAATTTTAAAAATATATACTGTTAGTTTGCTGTTCTTTTATACATTTTGGCAAAATAGGATAAAGTGAACAAGGAAGGAGGGATAATTTTGTCCCAGCAGATCATACAGAGTGTAGATATGAGACATTTAGTTACAAATGAAGCGGCTTATATGAAAGCTACTTAGTACTGGACAATTTGAGTTTGCTGAATGTATGTGTTTTCTACTATCTGATCGAAGCTTAAAGTAGGGTTTTATTCCTCTTTATTCTTTTATGATG
>NW_028234415.1:35088469-35095969 GCF_977035675.1 Penaeus japonicus | reverse complement strand
TTTCTTCTTCATGCCATTTATAGTAATAGATATAAGCATTATTGTTGTAATTATCACTGTTACTAATTATGACTGTTACTAATTATCATTATTACCAATGCTATTATCGTTATTATCATGATTATGTAAAATGTTATTGTTATCATCGCTATTATTTTCATAATTACTGTTATTCTTATCACTGTCATTATCATTATCGATAATAATTAGTATCATAATTTATACATTCGTATTTCTTACCATTGTTATTATCATTGTCCTCCTATAATCATCATAAATTATCTATGTTTTTTTCATTTTCATCATCATTAATTATACATGTATATTCATCAATCTATTCTTTATATGTATATCTTTATCTATCTGTCATCTTTCTATGTAATCCAATATTATTATTATCAGTATTTTTCCTCATCTTCATCATCCTTAATCTTCTATACACCTATCTGCATATTCATCAATCTATTATTTATCTGTATATATATCAATCTATTCTCTATCTGTAAATTGATCTTTCTAGCATCTATCTGTATACTCTATCTATCATAAATCTATTCTACATCTAAATATTTTTCCTAGCTTCATTTCTTGTATTTTTAGAAGACTTCCACGAGAACGCGTCGAGGTTCCATCATTTTCTCAATGGTTGACAAATGCGCTCTTTCCCGTCGTCGGCGCTGGGAACTTTTCCAGCTGTGTGTCTTCGCTCTTAGCAAATATCTTCGCTTTAACAATACGACAAATAATAATTTCTGAATTTTATGGATTATTGATATATCTATTTTTTTTTTTGTTCCTTTGGAAAGAAAAGAGAAAAATCCGAAGAGCTGTTTTAATACAATGTGGTAGCCGATTTCACAGGATTATGGAATTCGCACACAAAAAATCTTTTTCTTGGTAATATCTGTCTGACTCTATATTTCTTTTCGGTTGGGTGGTGGCAAGACGTTGCGACTTTGCGAAATCCAGATTTTCAGAAAAGTAAAAGATAGAATTGAAAACGAAAAGAAAAGAAAAATGTGTTCACAAGTGCACAAACCCCATTGACTTGTTTATACAGTTTTTTTTTCAATTGCATCGTATCATGTGTATCTATCTATTCTATAGACGCATGGGTAAAAAAATGTTACTCATCTTTGGATTTCTTTAATTGAAAAAGGAAACTGATAAGATGATAACTTTTCTACCCAAAAAATCTCAGTCTTTAAATCTACTCTGATCTACCCCAAAATCTGCAGACAACCTACCCCAAAATCTATTTTTGATTCACCCCAAAATTTATCTAATCTACCTGAAAACCAACAGTTAATCTACCATTAAATATAGTCTTAATCTCTTCTCATCTACTCAAGATAGAGAGAGAGAGAGAGAGGGAGAGGGAGAGAGAGAGAGAGGGGGGGGGGGAGAGAAAAAGACAGACAGAGACACACAGAGAGAGAGAGAGAGAGAGAGAGAGAGAGAGAGAGAGAGAGAGAGAGAGAGAGAGAGAGAGAGAGAGAGAGAGAGAGAGAGAGAGAGAGAGAGAGAGAGAGAGAAAGAGAGAGAGATAGAAAGAGAGAGGGGGGGGGAGACAGATAGATAGGGAGAGAGAGAGAGAAAGAGAGAGAGAGAGAAGGAGAGAGAGAGAGAGAGAGAGAGAGAGAGAGAGAGAGAGAGAGAGAGAGAGAAAATGAGAGAGAAAGAGAGAGAGAGAAATATAGATGGAGAGATCGATTAATTGATAAATAGATAGATAGATCAATAAAGAGAGAGAGAAAGAGAAAGAGAGAGAGAGAGAGAGAGAGAGAGAGAGAGAGAGAGAGAGAGAGAGAGAGAGAGAGAGAGAGAGAGAGAGAATATTGTAAATGTTGACATTTATATGTTGACATGTTGACAATGACACTCAATCTACTTTTTAAAAGTATTCCATGGCTTATCATTTTTGAAGGGTGCAGTGATTTGAATGCTTTTAAACAGTTGCTGCTCACTGGACACTCACACGCACGCTCGCTCACACACACACATACACGCACACACACAAAAAAACAAACAAACACACTTACAAATATTCAAAAACAAACATCTCTGTAAGGCACTGGTACTGATATTATGTGACCCAAGACATTGATCATGTATGTTTACTTAATTCATTGCAATATCGATGGCAGTCTGTTTTGACCTGACGCTTCCTGTCTCCTGTGTTCGTTTCCGCCTTGGAACACAAGTTTCTCTAGGTTAACGGAAGGCCTTAAGGCGTAGAAATTGACTGAAGATTGGTACTTAAGGATATGTAAGGATCACAGACAGACAGATCAGGACAGACAGGTCAGACAGACAGACAAGAGCGAACAGCTCTGACCTCCGGCCTTCGGCCCCTGGCCTTGGCCGGAGTCTGGTGTATTAACAGTCCACAATAAAGACCATGGCACATGAACGTCTGTCTCTTATCCACCGGATCACAACCACGGCATCGAGTGGTTATAACAACTGCTCTCAGTGGTGGGTTACAACCGTGGCCAGCAAGCTGGTTATAACTAGTGCCAGCTGGTGGTTTACAACTAGTGGCACCGGTGGTTTACAACTGATGACACTGGTGGTTTACATTAATGGCAGCAGTGGGTGGTTTACAATCTCCATCTATTTAATACTCAAAATACACAAGAACGCATAGCCGTACGCACAGAAACAACGCAGAGATACACAGACAGACAAGAAGATAGACATTCACACATACACAGAGCCAAGTATTTGTCTATATAGCTAGTCATCACACACACACATACACACACACACAGATACACAAACACACACAGACACACACACACACATCCAGACACACAAACACACAATGACACACACACACACATCCAAACACACAAACACACAATACCACAGACACAAACACACAATAACACACACACACACACACATCCACAAAACACACAATACATCAAACTTCAGCAAAGAAAAACAAGATTAATAAAGAAAGAAAGAAAGGAAAAAAAATCACCCTGATTGCCGACCGAAGCTCATCATTATCCTTCATCATAATAAGGTTAACAAGGAATCCCCCGCCCCCCCCTCAAAAAAAAAAAAATAAAAAAAAAAAATAAAAAACACCCCATGTAATTGCTCCCATGAGAGGAGGGGTTTTGTATCAAAGCACAGAGACCAGTTTCGCTTTATTTATCAAAATATGATTTAATCTATCTCCATTTCTTCTGAAGTAACATGGTTGACGTTAATCTAAACATAACATATCAGTTAACCTTTATATCTAAATATGGATTTGTATTTTCATTAAGTCTTTATTCACATCTCTATCTCTATTAATCGGTTAATTCATTTAATCTATTTATTCGATTTTCTCCAAGGAGGTTTCAGGTCAGTCCACAGTGCACTTGTCTCTTGAAAGGTTTTCTTTGATGTGAACTTCAAGACGAACTGGAGGAGGAGGAGGAGGAAGAGGGGGAAGAGGAGGAGGATGATGATGATAAAGTGGAGGAGGAGGGGGAGAAAATAGAGAAAGAGGAGGAGGAGGAGGAGGAGGAGGAGGAAGAGGGGGAAGGGGAGGAGGAGGAGGATAAAGTGGAGGAGGAGGGGGAGAAAATAGAGAAAGAGGAGGAGGAGGAGGAGGAGGGGGAAGGGGAGGAGGAGGAGGAGGAGGAAGAGGGGGAAGAGGAGGAGGAAAAGGAAAAAGGGGAGGTGGAGGAGGAAGAGGAGGAGGAAGAGGAGAAGGAAAAAGGGGAGGAGGACGAGGGGGAAGAGGGGAAAGAGGAGGAGGAGGAGAAGGAGGGGGAAGAGGAGGAGGAGGAGGAGGAGAAAGGGGAGGTGGAGGAGGAGAAAGTAGAGGAGGAGGAGGAGGAGGAAGAGGAGGAAGAGGGAGAGGAGGTGGATGGAGAAGAAGAAGATGAAGAAGAGGAAGAAAAGAAAAGGAAGAGGAGGAGGAGGAAGAGGGTGGAATAAAAAAGAGAAAAAGTAAGAGGAGGAGGAAGAATAAAAACGGAAAGAAGAGGGAATGGAAGAAGAGAAGGAGTAGGAAAAAGAAAAGAAGAGGAAGAAAATTCAGAGAAGAGAAACAAGAAAAAGAATACAGAGAGAGAAAAGAAGAAGACGACGAAGAAGAAGAAGAGGAAAGAGAAAAAAAGAGAAAGAATAAAGAGGAAATAGAAGAAAAAGAAGTAAAAGAAAGAAGAGAAGAAGAAGAAAAGAAGAAGAAGAAGAAGAAGAAGAGGAAGAAGAAGAATAAAGACTAAGAAAGAGAAGAAAAGGAAAAAAAAAGAAGAAAGAGAAAAAAAAGAAAAGAAGAAAGAAGAAGAGTAAAAAAGAAGGAAAAAAAATAGAAACAAGAAGAAACAAGAAAGACTTAAAATCAAATAAAGAAAGAGAAGAAGGAGACAGATGAGAGAAAGGAAAAAAAAAGAAAAGAAAAAAAAATGATGTTAATTATAAAAAGAATAATTTCTTATAAATAATCATAAAAAAAATAATTTTAACCTTGAATAAATAAGTAAAGAAAAACTCCTCTCCTTATTTTCCTATGTACTTTTTCCCTTAGATTTTTTTGACTTGCTATATTCTTTGTTCTCAAAAAAGGTGAAAAAAATAGATAAAGAAAGATATATAGAAAGATAAAGTAAAAAGACTTAACTATAGCGAAATAAAGGCATAGGAGAGATACGAAGAGGAGATAATGGAAAAGATAAAGGTAAAGAAGAGATAAAAACAAAGATAAAGGTAAAGAAGAGATAAAAACAAAGATATAGATAAAGAAGAGATAAAGATCAATATCAAGATAAAAAAGATATAAGATAAAGCTAAAGAAGAGATAAAAATAAAGATAAAGATAGAGAAGATAAGAAGAGAAAGAGAAAGATAGAGTAGAGATAAAAGCAAAAGGAAAGAGAAGTGTGATAATGGTAATTACAGATACTTTGATGATAATTATAATGATAAAGATAATAAGAATAGCAACAACGAAGATGATGATAAAAGCGGTAATGATGATGATAATGATAAGTTGGATGATACTGATAATGATAAAAACATGTAGCAGCGATAATAGTGATAATGATGACAATGGTAATATTGACACAATAATGAATATAACGATGATAATGATGATAATAACACTGATGATAATAATGATAATAACACTGATGATAATAATGATAATAATGATGGTAATAATAATGATAAATATGATAATGATGTTTAATAATGATAAAATTATAACGTTAATAACAATGATTACGGTTAAAAGGATGATAATAATGATAACAAAAATGATAATTTTTATAACGACCATAAGGGTGACAATCATAATGCAAATAATTACAAACACACCAAACAACAACAGCAACACAACTATTATAACAACTAATAACAACAATGATAATGATACCAACATTAAAGATAATGTGGATTAAAAAAAAATCCTTGGCATATCTAACGAATTCCAAAATCTAGAGCAAATAGATATATCTATTTATCATTTCTTAGGTGCCGTTAGTAGGGCATATGTCTAAAAAAATAAGTTACGTATATTCCTTTTTAGATATAACTCTTTAACCTATTTCTTCTTGGTAATCAGGACCTACATGTTTTTTTTCCTATTAACCTATTAATCAGATGTGATTATTCTCTCTCTCTTTCTCTCTCCCTCTCCCTCTCTCTCTCTCTCTTTCTCTTACTCCCTCTCTCTCTCCTCCTCCTCCACTTCCTCTACCTCTTTTTTTCACTACTACCCTCTCTCTCCCCTCTTCCCCACCACCATAAAGGTAACACGAGAAGGGGAAGAGTTGAAAGATAAGAAAAAGGAGGAGGAGGAGGAGGAGGGGAAGGATGGAGGAAGAGTGGAAGGAAGGGAAGGAGAGGAAAGTAGGGAAAAGGAGAGGGAAGAAGGCGAAAAGACAGAGAAAAGAAGAGGAGGAAGGGGGAAATGGGAAAGAAGGGAGGAGGGGGAAGAAAGAGGGGGGGGGGGGGGGAGGGGCGAAGACAAGGATATGGAAGGCAAGAATAAAGAAGAGAGTTAGAGGGAATGATGAAGTAAAGAAAAAGGGAAGACAGGGAGAGGAGATAAAGGCATACAGAGGAGAGAAGGAGCGAAGGAAAGGGAAGTGAGAGGAAGGAGGAAGAAGAAGACAGGAGGAGACAGGCAGAAGGAAGAGAAAAAGAGGAAAGAAAGGAAGAAGAAGAAAATAGGAGAAGACAGAAGAAGGGGCAAAGGAGTGGAAAGAGGAAGAATGACAAACAAAACAAAAACAAACAGAAGAGGAAGGGAGAACGAGAGACAAAACAACGAGATGGATGGGAGTAAAAATGGGGATCAAAAATCTCGAAGGACGTCTTGTAGGACCATTGAGAAAATATACTCCCCTCCCAACGTCTCGCTAACTTGCACTCATCTCGGCAACATAACGACCCTTCTCATCCCCCCTCCCCCTCTCCCCCTACCCCTCAGGTCCTTCTTCTCCTTCTCACGGCCTGCTGAGAAGACGTTAACAGCGGGTCGGCGGTGAGCGAGGACACACACACACACACACACACACACACACACACACACACACACACACACACACACACACACACACACACGCGCGCGCATGCACACAGACAGACAGACACGCGCACACATACACACACAGACAGACACACATACATGCACATAGACAGGCACACAGACACACGTACGCGGACACACACACACACTCACACACACGCGCGCGCACGCCTGTCCCCAATTATTCAGTCCGAATAACAATCTGAGGATGATGGGGGAGGGGGTATGGGGGTAAGGGGGGGGTTGAGAAGGATGATCGGGCATGAGATGAAGGTTCGAGCGAAAGATTCGAGAGAAAGATTCGAGAAGGTCCGAGGGATGATTCAAAACGATTCGAGAGAAAGATTCGAGGTCCGAATAGATGATTCGAAACGATTCGAGAGAAAGATTTGAGAAGGTCCGACTAGATGATTCGAGACGATTCAAGAGAGAGAAGAATTTGAGACGACTCGAGCGAAAGATTCGAGCGAAAGATCCGAAAGGAAGGTCCGAGAGGAGAATTCGAGATCCAATGAGAATGATAAAGATAATAATGCTGATAATAACCACTGTATCTTTTACCATTACTATAATTTCTAATACGAAAAGGAAATCCGAGATAGGTGAAAGATCCAGTGATAGGAATAATGGTCAGTATTACTACTCCTTCTACAACTAGACTAGTACAACGGCTATCGCAAGAATAACTACTAAGAGGTGAAGATCATGGGTAAAGATTCAATTGTTTTTATGATAATAGTGATGGTGACAATTGCTCCTTAAATTACTACTACTATTTCTACTACTACTACTATTATTACTATTACTACTACTACTTCTACTACTATTGCTATAGCTGCTACTACTATCACAGCTACTACTAAACTACTACTACTACAACTACTTCTGCTACTACTACTACTACAACTACTGCTACTTCTACTACTACTACTATAGCTACTACTACTATCACAGCTACT
>NW_028234415.1:35073469-35075969 GCF_977035675.1 Penaeus japonicus | reverse complement strand
TCCGGAAACGCGAAATATGAGAGTTGTATTATTAAAAAACGAGTAAAGGGAGAGATGCTTCCACTACACCGACGAATTTAAAACTGAAAAATATCGACTCTGCGCATGCACCGACCTCGCCCGCGAAAAACGAAAAAAAAAATCGCTAATGGGCAATGATGTCACGTGACAATAATAGCACCAATAGGGAAACAATTGATCAAACCGACAAATTTATTGGTGAAGCGAGGGCAGACCTAAAACAAGGTTAGGTCTATGGGCTAGCTTCTCCCGCCATAAACCTTTGAGTACCGTGTCGACGCTGGCACGTATGGGGGGAGGGGGGTGACTCAGAAACGAAAAGAATGAATGTCAAAAAATGTAAAACACAACGAAAACCAACCGAAAAATATCGTCTCGTACCTAGAATGTGGGTTGCGCCTTTATCCAAATTTACCCCTTTTCTCACTTTTACTCTTCTCTCTCATCTTCTTCTTCTCTCTCTCTCTCTCTCTCTCTCTCTCTCTCTCTCTCTCTCTCTCTCTCTATATATATATATATATATATATATATATATATATATATATATTATATCTATCTATCTATCTATCTATCTACCGATATCTACAGAAGAATGTATAGATGTATGTCTTTATTGTAGAAAATATATATAGGCGTAAAAGTTATCTTCCTCTAATATATATATAGATAGATAGATAGAGAGAGAGGGAGGGCGAGAGGAGAGAGAGAGAGAGAGAGAGAGAGAGAGAGAGAGAGAGAGAGAGAGAGAGAGAGAGAGAGAGAGAGAGAGAGAGAGAGAGAGAGAAAGAAAGAGAGAGAGGAGAGAGAGAAAGAGAGAGAGAGGAGAGAGAGAAAAAGAGAGAGAGAGAGGTGAGAGAGAGAGAGAGAGAGAGAGAGAGAGAGAGAGAGAGAGAGAGAGAGAGAGAGAGAGAGGCAAGAGAAAGAGAGAGAGAGAGAGAGAGAGAGAGGCGAGAGAGAGAGAAAGAGGCAGAGTGAAAGAGAGAGAGAGAGGGAGGGAGAGAGAGAGGCGAGAGAGAGAGAGAGAGAGAGAGAGAGGCGAGAGAGAGAGAGAGGCAAGAGAAAGAGAGACAGAGAGAGAGCGAGAGAGGCGAGAGAGAGAGAAAGAGGCAGAGAGAGAGAGAGAGAGAGAGAGAGAGAGAGGGAGAGAGAGAGAGAGAGAGAGAGAGAGAGAGAGAGAGAGAGAGAGAGAGAGAGACAGAGAGAGAGTCAGAGAGAGAGAGAGAGAGAGAGAAGAGAGAGAGAAGAGAGAGGGAGGGAAGAGAGTGGGAACGGCGAGCGCGGGGAAAGAGGGCAGAGAGAGAGAGAGAGAGGAGAGAGGAGAGAGGGGAGAGAGAGAGGAGAGGAAGAGAGAGAGAGGAGAGGAAGAGAAAGAGAGAGAGAGAGAGAGAGAGAGAGAGAGAGAGAGAGAGGAGAGGAAGAGAGAGAGAGGAGAGAGGAAGAGAAAGAGAGAGAGAGAGAGAGAGGAGAAAAGAGAGAGGAGAGAGGAGAGAGAGAGAGAGAGAGAGAGAGAGAGAGAGAGAGAATGAGAGAGAGAGAGAGAGGAGAGGAAGAGAGAGAGGAGAGGAAGAGAGAGAGAGGAGAAAGGAAGAGAAAGAGAGAGAGAGAGAGGAGAGGAAGAGAGAGAGAGGAGAAAGGAAGAGAAAGAGAGAGAGAGAGGAGAGGAAGAGAGAGAGGAGAGAGGAAGAGAAAGAGAGAGAGAGAGAGAGAGAGAGAGAGAGGTGGATAAGCGAGCAGCGTCCGCTCGAATTATTGCTAAACTTCGCAAACAAAGTCCAAGGCACGAGAGACGCACAGATTCTTGGTGATCTTCGTCGACAAGTTTCACCATAGGCTATAGTGCTCGGGGATATAGTGCCAAATCCGAGGGGGAGTGCTCTCTTGTTGTGTATGGTGTTATTGAGGTGTATAGTGTTGATGTGATGACGAAAGGGATTTTTTTTGTATTGGAGGGATGTGTGTGGTGGGTATGGTGATCGAGTGTGATGTTTCTATGGTGATCTGTGGTGTTTAGGATAAGCACTGATGGCTCTTGTAATGGTGATGATAATGATGATGATTTTTTGATGTTGACTGTGATTGCAATGGTAGTAACTGTGATGATGATGATGTGAAAGTGGTAATGATAATAATGATGATAATATCTATCAAAATTGCAACACAATAAAAACGAAATTAAAGTTACAAAAAAATACAAAAAACAAAAAAGATCGTTATCTAAACCCATGATACTATCGACAGATAACAAACTCAGATAAGATCTAATGACTTCTCTTGTCATATCATCAGTCATCATATCAATAGCTCTGTGCGTGTCTGTTTTTTTTTTTCTTTTTTTTGAGCTTTGATGTTTCAATACTGTCATCACCCTAGCTTTTGTTAATATGCTAGGTGAGTGTTGGATAAATTTAATGATGTTAGGGCGAGGGGAGGGGAGATGGGAGAGAGGTGAGGGGGGGGGGGTTCTGTCAGTGCGTTCAAA
>NW_028234415.1:35040969-35048469 GCF_977035675.1 Penaeus japonicus | reverse complement strand
TTAAAACGGTAATAGTAATAATGATATCAATAGAGATGGTAATAATAATAATAATAATCACAATGATAATTAAAATGGTAATAGTAATAATGATATAATAGAGATGATGATAATGATGAATATGATAATGATAACAATGATAATGATAATTAAAATGGTATTAGTAATAATGATATCAATAGAGATGATAATAATGATGATGATGATAATGATAATAATGATAATGATAATAATTATGATGATAATAATGATAATGATAATAATGATAATGATAACAATGATAATGATAATTAAAATGGTATTAGTAATAATGATATCAATAGAGATGATAATAATGATGAATATGATAAGGATAATTCTGATGATGATAATAATGATAGTGGCAGTAATAGTAATGATAATGATAATGATGAGAATGATAATAATGATAATGATGATTAAAATGATATTAGTAATAATGATATCAATAGAGATGATAATAATGATGAATATGATAATCATAATAGTAATGATGATAACAATGATGATGATAATAATAATCATCATAATATTGATAATGAATATGATAATGATAAACATGATAATGCATATGATAATGAATATAATGATAAAGATGATAAAAATGATAATGATAATTAAAATGGTATTAGTAATAATGATAGCAATAGCGATAATGATGATAATGTTGAATATGATAATGATAATAATGATAATGCTTAATATGATAATGATAATAATGATAATAATAATTAAAATGGTAATAGTAATAATGATATAATAGAGATGATGATAATGATGAATATGATAATGATGATAATGATAATGAATATGATAATGATAATAATGATAATGCATATGATAATGATAACAATGATGATGATAATAATGATAATGATAATAATGATAATGAAAATGATAATGATAATAATGATAATGATGATAATGATAATGAATATGATAATGATAATAATGATAATGCATATGATAATGACAATTATAATGATATTGGTAATGGTAATGATAATGATAATTAAAATGGTATTAGTAATAATGATAGCAATAGCGATAATGATGATAATGTTGAATATGATAATGATAATAATGATAATGAATATGATAATGATAATAATGATAATGATAATTAAAATGGTAATAGTAATAATGATATAATAGAGATGATGATAATGATGAATATGATAATGATAACAATGATAATGATAATTAAAATGGTATTAGTAATAATGATATCAATAGAGATGATAATAATGATATTATGATAATGATAATAATGCTAATGATAATAATGATAATGAAAATGATAATAATAATAATGATAATGATAATAATTATAATAGTATTAATAATGATAATGAATATGATAATGAGAATAATGATAATGATAATTAAAATGGTAATAGTAATAATGGTATTAATAATGATAATGAATATGATAATGATAATAATGATAATGATAATTAAAATGGTAATAGTAATAATGATATAATAGAGATGATGATAATGATGAATATGATAATGATAACAATGATAATGAATATGATAATGATAATAATGATAATGATAATTAAAATGGTAATAGTAATAATGATATAATAGAGATGATGATAATGATGAATATGATAATCATAATAGTAATGATGATAACAATGATTATGATAATAATGATAATGATAATAATTATAATGAATATTAATGATGATAATGAATATGATAATGATAATAGTGATAATGATAATTAAAATGGTAATAGTAATAATGATATCAATAGAGATGATGATAATGATGAATATGATAATGATAATAATGATAATGATAATAATGATAATGAATATGATAATGATAATAATGATAATGCATATGACAATGATAATAATGCTGATAATGATAATATTGATAATGAGTATGATAATGATAATAATGATAACGAATATGATAATGAGAATAATGATAATGATAATTAAAATGGTAATAGTAATAATGATATAATAGAGATGATGATAATGATGAATATGATAATGATAATAATGATGATGATAATAATGATAATGAAAATGATAATGATAATAATGATAATGATAATAATGATTATGATAATTAAAATGGTAATAGTAATAATGATATAATAGAGATGATGATAATGATGAATATGATAATGATAATAATGATAATGATAATAATGATAATGAAAATGATAATGATAATAATGATAATGATAATAATTATAATGATATTAATAATGATAATGAATATGATAATGATAATAATGATAATGATAATTAAAATGGTAATAGTAATACTGATATCAATAGAGATGATGATAATGATGAATATGATAATGGTAATAATGATAATGATAATTAAAACGGTAATAGTAATAATGATATCAATAGAGATGATAATAATGATGAATATGATAATGATAATAATGATAATGCTTAATATGATAATGATAATAATGATAATAATAATTAAAATGGTAATAGTAATAAAGTAGGGGGGGGGGGGGGGGGGGGGGGGGGGGGGGGGGGGGGGGGGGGGGGGGGGGGGGGGGGGGGGGGGGGGGGGGGGGGGGGGGGGGGGGGGGGGGGGGGGGGGGGGGGGTGGAGGGAAGGGGGTGGTGAGGGGAGAGGGAGGGAAGGGGGGAGGGAAGGGAAGGAGGGAAGGGGGTGAGGGGAGAGGGAGGGAAGGGAAGGGGAGGGAAGAAAAAGGAGAAAGGGGAGAGGGAGGGAGGGAGAGAGAGAGGGGAAAGGGGAGGGGGGGAGAGGAGAGAAAGGAATGGGGTGGGCGATGAGGGAGGGTGAGGGAGGATGGGAATGGGAAGGAGAGGTGGAGAGATTGGTGAGAAGGTGAATGTAGGGGAGGAAAAGGGGAAAGGGAAGGGGAAGGAGGAAAAGGGAAGGGGAGGGAAGGAGGGGAAGGCGAGGGGAGGGAAGGAGGGGAAGGCGTAGGTATAGGAGGGGAAGGAGGGTGAAGGGGTGGGAAGGGGAGGTGACAGTTGAGGTGAAAGGGAGGGAGGAAAGGAGGGCGGGGAGAGGAGGAAGAGGTGAGGAGAGAGGAGGTTAGGAGGGGAGGAGGGAAGGAGAGGGTGTTGGAGAAGGAAGGAAAGGAGGAGTAGAGATGAGGGGAAAGGGGAAGGGGTGGTAGGGAGAGGAAAGAGGTGGTGAGAGAAACGGGGTGGGGAGAGGGAGGGGAAGAGGGGAAAAGGAGGGGAGAGGAAGGGAAGGGAAGGAGAGGTAGAGAAAGAGGAGAGGGGAGGAAAGGGGAAGGGAAGGGGAAGGAGGAAAAGGGAAGGGGAGGGAAGGAGGTGAAGGCGAGGGGAGGGAAGGAGGGGAAGGCGAGGGGAGGGAAGGAGGGGAAAGGGGAGGGAAGGAGGGAAGGGGAGGGAAAGGGAGGGAGGAAAGGAGGGGGGAGGGAGGAAAGGAGGGAAGAGGAGGGAGGGGAGGGAAGGAGAGATGGGGAGGGAGGGATTGAAGGTGATGGAGGGAAGGAGGGGAGGAGAGGGGAGCGAAGGAGGAAAGGAGGGGAGGGCAGCGAAGGAGGGAAGGAGAGGAGGGGAAGGGCGTGCGGGACGGAAGCTTATGAGGCAATCACTGAATTAATTGATGCAAGTATATATGTAAGGAGCTGTATTTTGGGCAGAGCTTAGTGCAACAAGTCGGCGCTGTATCTGTTTAGAGTCTTTGTGTGTGCCTGTGTGCGATATAAAACATAAGACATGTTCGAGGGTTTAATATTATCACACATCCGCTGATGTCACTAGTTTGGATTCGTCAGAGACAGGTAATCATTTAATTGATTACTTATCTTTTTATGTAGTGTTCAGCTCATTTTCATGTAGAGTGTTCAGGTCATAATCAGCATGTCTAGCTAAAGACACCGATCCATTCACACATAATGTGATAAGTATCTTTAGTGATAATAATAATGGAAATAATGATGATAATAATGATAATCATTATTATGATAATAACCTCATAAAACATCAATGACGAGTAACACAATTACAAACCATGTTTTATATACAAGACTTGAAGTCGTCCAGTCCTTATCGAGTGAGGTAGGTATCAGATTCAAACTTTCAACCTTCAAATCTTCAAGATGCACACTCAAAGAAGATACACACGCAAACGGTGATTTTTTAACGCATTGAAAAGTGCTGCACCATTAACAGGTAACCCATAATCCATAACCTAGATGTAATAAGGTGATCTCGTTACCGTCAGAAAAGACTTAGCAGTGCTGCATGATTTGCAGAATCTTTAAAGAATCGAGATCATTGTTGCAGGTCATAAGCAGTCATTCAATATCTTTCCAGATGAATCTACTATCAAAGTTTTGACCAAGAAATATTGGTTAATTTAATTTGTGATAGACACCTATAAGTAAATATCTCTCCAGTGATTATAGAAGTCGAAAATATAAAGCATGCTTGGAATGTCTATAAATGGATATCTTGAAGCCTTTTCCTATGTAAATCCCATGGCTATGGACGTGTCTCGCGGGTCATCGGTGCTATTATCATGATACCTGACAGGGGCATGTTACGTGGATTTAGTTTTCCGTTCATTTTGCCAACGTGGCATTACTAGTGCAGAATGGCAAGAGAGATACAATGTGAACGTATTAGTCCATTGCACGAATCTATTTTACATAAATCCATTTTCAATTGAAAGGCTGAGCATAGATGGCGAATGAAAAACATATGTATATTGATATTCTTTTGTTCTTTTGTTGTAGCTCTCACTCAAGACGTATTTTTTGGACGCTCAATATGAATCTTTTCTCGTTCTGTTCATTATTGGGACAAGTCTGTTTATTTCGATTTTTTTTAGCGAAAATGCATAGCTTTCGGAAAGGTCTGACCTCAATTCAAAATTCGTATCGAAAAAGTGGAGTGAACATACCTAGACTAGTGTCCTGAATAAAACGAGATTAGTCGTTGCCCAAAAAGGGGTGTCCTGATGATAGGTCACATGATATTCTCATCTTTAACTTTCTTTCACCATAATCGCTATAACTCAAAACCTATCAGACAAATTTTGAAATTAGAAATTAAGCTTTGAGATATCTAAGTTATAAGTCGTCCCTCCCCCCCTTTAAAAAAACGAAAAAAATTATGATGAAAGAAGGCCTCCCAACCTGTAAGTCCTAAAAGATGGGATTGCAGGACAGAGTTTCAGATGCTGAATCCGGACGTGCTGATCACGTGATCAGCAGGGGTTATTGAGTCTCCATGTAGTAGTAAGACTTTTCTACTTCACCATCTTAGAACAACAGCGTGTACATTTCCTTTCCTTTCTCTATATTCTAACTGGGCGTTATCTCTCTATTTTTCTTGCTGGGAGAATTTCAGACTGTTTTAAAGATTGAAGTTGACAAGCTTTTATTCATTCCTTCTTCCCGCTTTAGAAAAGTTGCATTACATATCTTCGTAAAGATCATTGTATATCTTATGAATTGCTTACAGGTTCCTGGCGCTGGGTGCACTTGTGAAATGTCAGGGCAAAAAATCTCATATCAATATTGGTTTGTATTCGCATCAGTGCATGAAACGAGGATTTCTCCATGAATATTACAGTGAATCTCAATAGAAAAAAACTATAAAAAATCAAATAAAAGCCAGAACTCTTTTCATCATCATTTTAGCAATTGACCGATGGCGAACGCAAAACCAAAAAATTCGTGCACGATTAAAATGTTCTTTCTAGTTACACAATCTTCTAGTTTCATGTTTTCCAAAATCGTCCCACTCAGGTGACTGGCGAGTCACGTCCGCTTGTATAGTGTGTATTAGGCTCCATCTAACAGCTCGTACGCTAGGATTAGGTGCAACGACCGAATCCCTAGTCCTTTGTCATTGCCACGGTCATCCTACCGATACGACCGTCGTGAGGTACAAAGGACGATGACTATGCCGTAATATTTGTATTTTCTGCACACTCGCCTTCGTCAACCAACCCGAGACGAGGGACGTGGCAATCGTACCAATACTAATTTCGTAAAATGCGTACGGTCAATGCGAAAGAAATGCAACCCGGGATGCAACAATGCGAGGACGACGACGACGAAGACCACGGAGCGAAGACGACTTGAGGGATGTGGGTTGTTCGTAGTCATAGGCCACGACTTCGAACGCTAACGGGAGGAGAAATAAGCAGTGCTGTGTGCAATAGAAGCAACGCACAATCCTTGCACATTGAAGTTCAGACAAAAGGTAACGTGGGTGGACATTGTTAGCATGGCATTTACTTTGCCATTAAATAAGAGTTTTTTTCCTCGTTGCTACAGACTTTAATTCTCTTTAAGAACCTTCATTTTCTTCTCCCTCTTTCTCTTTTATCTCCTCCTCCTCCCTCTTCATATCATAATTAATATCCTCTTCTTTTTCCTTCTTCACCTCCTCCTCCTTCGTCACCTTCTCCTTCTCCTCCTCCTCCTCCTTTTTCACCTCCTTCATCTCCTCTTCCCCCTTCTTCACGTCCGCCTCCTACTTGACTCCCTCCTTCTCCTCCTCCTTTTTCAACTTCACTTCCTCCGTCCTTCTCCTCCTCCTTCATCTCCTCTACCTTCTTCACTTCCTCCTCCTCCTTTTTCACCTTCTCCTCCTCCTCCTTCACCCCCTCTTCCTCCTCCTTTTTTCACTTTCTCCTCCTCCTTCACTCCCTCTTCCTCCTCCTCCTTCTTCACCTCCTCCTCCTCCTTCACTCCCTCTTCCTCTTCCTTCTTCACCTACTCGTCCTTCACTCCCTCCTCCTCTTCCTCCTTCACTCCCTCTTCCTCCTCCTTTTTCGCCTCCTCCTCCTCCTCCTTCACTCCCTCTTCCTCCTCCTTCTTCACCTTCTCCTCCTCCTTCACTCCCTCTTCCTCCTCCTTTTTCGCCTCCTCCTCATCCTCCTTCACTCCCTCTTCCTCCTCCTCCTTCACTCCCTCTTCCTCCTCCTTTTTCACCTACTCGTCCTTCACTCCCTCCTCCTCCTCCTCCTCCTTCACTCCCTCTTCCTCCTCCTTTTTCGCCTCCTCCTCATCCTCCTTCACTCCCTCTTCCTCCTCCTCCTTCACTCCCTCTTCCTCCTCCTTCTTCACCTACTCTTCCTTCACTCCCTCTTCCTCCTCCTTTTTCACCTACTCTTCCTTCACTCCCTCTTCCTCCTCCTTTTTCACCTACTCTTCCTTCACTCCCTCTTCCTCCTCCTTCTTCACCTACTCTTCCTCCTCCTTCTTCACCTACTCTTCCTTCACTCCCTCTTCCTCCTCCTTTTTCACCTACTCTTCCTTCACTCCCTCCTCCTCCTCCTCCTTCACTCCCTCTTCCTCCTCCTTTATCACCTTCTCCTCCTCCTCCTTTATCACCTTCTCCTCCTCCTTCACTCCCTCTTCCTCCTCCTTTTTCGCCTTCTCCTCCTCCTCCTTTTTCACCTACTCCTCCTCATCTCTCCCGTCCCACTCACAGCGACGTGACCAAGAACCATATTTACTTTCTTT
>NW_028234415.1:35025969-35033469 GCF_977035675.1 Penaeus japonicus | reverse complement strand
CCTTTTTTAATGGTATTTTATTGGTTTCTGCGTAGATTTTGATGATCGCTGTACCATCTTTATATATATCCTCTAATAATCTGCAATATATTTCCTCTACTCCTTGTTTACGAATTGCATCTAGTACTGCAGATATCTTTATATATATATATATATATATATATATATATATATATATATATATATATATATATATATATATATATTATCTTCATGGCTCCATTAATGGTAACCCAGACTTTGCAATTTTCAAGCGCATATGAGTCTTAATGTTTTATTTATTTATATATATATATTTTTTTTATAAACATGGCGGTGATTATGACAAGTGCGAGAAGCGTGAGAAAATTTAGACGTGAGAATTAACATGTTTTCATTTCTTTTTATTTTATTCCTTTGTTTCTCTCGGGAATACCATGACTTGCACATAGTATTGCAATGTTGCTGTTAGATATATATGCTTTTTTAAAATAAAACTAATCTGTAAAAGTGCATAGTGTTCTTGCCTCTCCACTCAAATAAAAAAAGAAAGACAAAAAATTGTTGCTAAAAATTCAATTGCTTTGCCGCGGAAACTCTCTCGTGTTTGGGTACGTTGTTCACGTACAAGTAATTGGATGCTTTTGGATCTCTCTCGCTCTCTCTCTCTCTCTCGCTTTCTTTCTCTCTCTCTCTATCCCTATCTCTCTCTCTCTATCCCTTTCTCTCTCTCTCTCTCTCTCTCTCTCTCTCTCTCTCTCTCTCCCTCTTTCTATCTATCTCTTTCTCTCTCTCTCTCTATCCCTTTCTCTCTCTCTCTCTCTTTCTCTCTCTCTCTCTCACTCTTTCTCTCTCTCCCTCTCTCTCTCTATCTATCTCTTTCTCTCTCTCTCTCTCTATCTCTCTCTCTCTCTCTCTCTCTCTCTTCTGTTCTCCCTCTCTCTCTCTCTCTCTTTCTGTCTCTCTTTCTCTCACTCTCTCTTTTTTTCTTATTTTTTTTCTCTCTCTTTTCTGACCCCCCCTCTCTCTCTTTCTTTTCTCTTTCTCTCTCTCTCTCTCTCCCCCCCTCTCTCTCTCTGTAACAATTGTATTTACATATATTATGTCTTCTGTAATTGTTATCATGTCCATCGAATATAATTTGCACATGTATGCTTTTGCTTCTGTATTCTATATGATGCAATCAGCAATGTAATCTGTATCTTTCATGTTACTCTAATTGTTTTATATATATTCTACCACATACACACATATATATATACATATACGTACGCTCCTTGCTTCACCTATCTGTCTACCCCTCTCACGCCAGACATAACAGTGTTGTTTTGTCTTTCCCTTTGTAAGAGCTATGTATTGATGCAACACTTCACTCATCACATTTCTCTCCTTCCCACATCTTTCGCAACTTTTTTCATCATCTCTATCCTTCACGTACGATTGTTTTAATTATTTTTCTTACTACGTCGGCTCTTGTTTCTCTCTCTCTCACTTCCTTCGCCTCTCTTTCACTATTCGTCTCTTGCCTATATTTCAGTGTTCTTGCTATATTGCCCCTTACCCCGTCTTCTTTCTCTCTCATCCTCTCTCTCTTTCTTTCTCTCTCTGTCTCTTTCTCTCTCATTCTCTCTCTCTCTCTTTCCCTCTCGCTGCTTTCAGTCTCGTTTCTAAAATGTTATTTCCCCCCCTCTCTCCCATACTTAATTTCCTTCTTATTTTTGCTCCTTTTTTCTCTTTGTTCTCTGTCGTCTTTATTTATGTCTTTTTTTCGCCCCATGAACTCTTCCTCATTCCTTCCCTCATTTCTTTCTCTCCCTCTTCCTTCTTGTTTTCCTGAATTCTCTTTGTGTCTATTCTCTGCTCCTTCTATCTTACTCCCTCTCTTTCTGTATCTTTCTCTCCTACTCTCTGTCTCTCTCCCTCCCTCCCTCCCTCTCTCTCTCTCTCTCTCTTTCTTCCTCTCTCTCTCTCTCTCTCTCTCTCTCTCTCTCTCTCTCTCTCTCTCTCTCTCTCTCTCTCTCTCTCTCTCTCTCTCTCCCTCTCTCTCTCTCTTTCTTCCTCTCTCTCTCTCTCTTTCTTCCTCTCTCTCTCTCTCTTTCTTCCTCTCTCTCTCTCTCTTTCTTCCTCTCTCTCTCTCCTTTCTTCCTCTCTCTCTCTCTCTTTCTTCCTCTCTCTCTCTCTCTTTCTTCCTCTCTCTCTCTCTCTTTCTCCTCTCTCTCTCTCTCTCTTTCTTATTCTCTCACTCTCTCTCTCTTTCTTTCTTCCTCTCTCTCTCTCTCTTTCTTTCTTCCTCTCTCTCTCTCTTTCTTTCTTCCTCTCTCTCTCTCTCTTTCTTCCTCTCTCTCTCTCTCTCTTTCTTCCTCTCTCTCTCTCTCTCTCTCTCTCTCTCTCTCTCTCCCTCTCTCTCTCTCTCTTTCTTCCTCTCTCTCTCTCTCTTTCTTCCTCTCTCTCTCTCTCTTTCTTCCTCTCTCTCTCTCTCTCTCTCTCTTACATAAACACATATCCACACGCACACGTCACGCCATCTCGTCCCGGTTTCCCGAGATACCAAGAATTAACTAACGATGTCGTTCATACCGAAAACAAGATGGAAATCAGCCGTATTGGTCGTATTTTATTAGAGAGAGTATGAGGTTTATATGGTATGTTTATATATGATGTCAAATACAACAAGACATCGATATACGTGAATACATGAATATCACTTTCTACTAGACTTTTCCTCCCTCCCCCCTCTCTGTCTGTCTGTCTGTTTCTCTCTCTCTCTCTCTCTCTCTCTCTTCCTTCCTCCTCCCTCTTTGTCTGTCTGTCTGTCTGTCTGTCTCTCTCTCTCTCTCTCTCTCTTCCCTCTCTCTCCCTATCTCACTTACTCTCCCCCCTCTCTCTATCTCTATCTCCCCCTTCTCACTCTCATACTCTCTACTCCCCTCCCCCATATGCATAATCTCCCCTCTTCCATCTCTCCCCTTTTTCTCACTCTTTCCCCTTCCTCTTTCTCTCATTCTCTTTCCTCTCCCCCTCTCTCACTCTTGCCCCCTTCCCATTTCTCTTCTCTCTTCTTCATCTTTCTTTCAATCTCTCCCTTTCCCCTGTCTTTCAAACTCTCACCTTCATCTTTCTGGTATTCTTTCCCCTTCTTTTGTCTCTCAGTCACTCTCCTTCCTCTTTCTCTCACTCCCTCTCTTTCATCTTTTTCTCACTCTATCCTCTTCCCCTTTCTCTTATTCTTTCAACTTCCTCTTTCTCTCACTCTCTCCCCTTCCTCTTTTTCTCATTCTCTCCCCCGTTATCCTTTCTCTCACTCTCTCCCCTTCCTCTTTATCTCACTCCCTCCCCTTCCCCCTTCTCATATTCTCCTCCCTTCCCCTATCTCTTTCCCATTCTCTTATTCTTTCATCTTCCTCTTTCTCTCACTCTCTCCCCTTCTTTTTCTCACTCTCTCCCCTCCCTCTCTCCCGTTCTCCTTTCTCTCACTCTCTCCCCTTCTCCTTTCTCTCACATTCCCCCCTTCCCCTATCTCACACTCTCCCCCTTCCCCTACCTCCCTTCCCCTACCTCTAACACTCCCCCCTTTCCCTATCTCTAACACTCCCCCCTTCCCCTCTCTCTCACTCTCTCCCCTCCCTCTTACCTCTCCCATTCTCAAGCTCCCCTTTTCCCTTCCATGGATTCAGAAACCACCATAAACCGAAGCCAAGTGCAAGCTCTGCAAGTGCCACGTATAACCAGGAAGAGTTTAGGCTTCATTTCGTTATCGAGAGAGCTTCTTGGAGTGCCACGGGCGGATGCCAAGCCACTCGGGAAACGGATAGAGTGGCTAGTCGGATGCTGCAGGTGGGTTTTGCTGTTGTTGTTGTTATCATGATTGTTTGTTGTTTTTATTATTTTCTTGTTGTTTGCTTTGGTTTGTTGTTGTTTTTAATAGTGTTATAATTATTATCATTATTGTTATTGTTGTTATTATCATCCTTATCATTATTGTTATTATTGTCATTTTTATTATTCGTATTATCATTCTTCTACTTCTTCTTTTTCTTATCATTATTATTATTACAGTTATTATCATTATCATTACTTCTGTTATTAATGTTGCCATCATTATCATTATTATTATTACTATCATATTATCATTACCATCGTTATTATTATTATCATTGTAATTATATATCATTGATTATATATCATTGTTACTATCATCATTATTACTATTATTATTATCCGTATTATCATTATTGTTATTATCAATGTTATTATTATTATTAGTAGTAGTAGTAGTAGTCTTAACGGGTGGGAGTTAGGATTTTGAATCTTTTGATTATGGGATTACTTTTCGTAAAGGCTGCGATTTGGTTGTCCGGTTATAAAGAAGGAAGGGAGTGGCGGTAAGTAAGCGGGGTAGGGGGGGTAGGTAGCGGTGGGGGTAAAAGGGGGTAGGAGAAGAGGAAAACTTTGGTAGAATTTTAATTTACACACAAACACCAGACAATAGATAGATAATAATATATATATATATTTTATTATATATATAAATATAATATATATTGTATATTATATATATATATATATATATATATATATATATATTTATATATATATTACTATATATATATATGTGTATATATTATACATATATCTATATATCTATCTATCTGTGTATGCAGGTCACATTATTATTATAGGCTCGGCGATGACCTTGGATATCAATGGCCCCTTAGCGGTATTCTTGTTGTTATGTGAGTTTCAATGCCGCTCTCCATCAGTGTTCCATTGTGTGGAACCCAGACCATGGTGATGGAGGAGGCTTGGCACCCCTTAAGGAGATGACCGTCGTTATCTACGCGAAGAACGAAGGCGCTCCTGGCGTCGCCTCGCGTGGTGTTTTTTTTCGATTTTCTGTTCACGGAGTTCACGTCCTGTCCCACCGATGTATACCTTGTCACGCCCGCCGCAAGGTATACTGTACTCCTAGCTAAGGGGCCTGTGGTAGACACACATGGTTGGGAACATATCACACACACATGGAATGGACAGACGTTCACTTGTCATCCATATTCACATATATATATATACATTTTATATATATATATATATCATATTATTATATATATATCTATTATATATATTTATTATATAAATAGTATATTATTATAAGTATTGATCTATATATATATCTATATGTATTCAACACGGATATAGTGCCATTGCCAAGTTTTTTTCAATATATTCAGAGGTATATATGACACATATATATGTATATATCTGGTATATATAATATATTTATTAATAATATATATACAATATAATAATTATATGATATCTAATATATATATAATATATATATATATATATCTATATATATAAATATATATATAAATATATATATATATATATATATATATAGATATATAACTGTGTATAAATAATATGTGTGTGTGTGTGTGTGTGTGTTGTGATGTGTGTGTGTGTTGTTGTTTGTGTGTGTGTGGTGTGTTGGGGGTGTGTGTGTGTGTGATGTGTGTTGTGGTGTGTGTGTGTGTGTGTGTGTGTGGTGTTAGTAGTAGTAGTCTTAACGGGTGGGAGTTAGGATTTTGAATCTTTTGATTATGGGATTACTTTTCGTAAAGGCTGCGATTTGGTTGTCCGGTTATAAAGGGGAGTGATTGAAGGGTAAGCGGTGGGGCGAGGGGGGATTAGGTAAGGGTGGGGAGGTAAAGCCGTAGGAGAAGAAAAGAAATGGTAGAAGGAATGATACACACAAACACAGACATATAGATAAATAGATAATTATATATATATATTTATATATATATAAATCTATCTATATATATTTGTAATATATATATATATATATATATATATATATATATATATAATTATATATACTTATTTATTGTGTATTTATATGACATATATCTCTCTATCTCTATCTATAAAAATGGTCACATCTGATTAGGCCTCGCTCGCGATGACCCTTGGATAGTCCACTGGCCCCCTATTGCGGTATTCATGACTGTTTCAATGCAGCTTCAATCATCTTCATTGGCGTGGAGCCTGTCCTGGTTGATGGAGGAGGGCTTGGCCACCTAAGGAGATGTCGTCGTTTATTACCGTCGTTTAGAAGGCGTCTGGCGTCGCCTTGCGTGGTGTTTTGTCGATTTTCGTGTTTTTTTTTTCACGTTCCTTCCCCCACCGATGTTACTGTCCACGCCCGCCGCAAGGTCTTTTACACGGCCCTAGCTAAGGGGCCTGTGGGTAGACACTAGCACAACATAAATACCACACACACAACAAAACACAGACGTTCACTTGTCAGACCCTTACACATTTTTATATATACTATGTTATTTTATTTTATACATATATATATATATATATAGAATATAGATATATATAGATATATATATAATATATAAATAATAATAATATGTATCTTTATATATATCTGCCATTTATATAACGGAAGAGTGTTTTGCAAGAATATATACACTATATATACACTTTATATGTATATCTGCAAATATATTTAATATATATATATATATATATATATATAACTATATATAAATAATATATATATAATATTTGATATTTTATATATAATATAATATATATATTATATATGTATATAGTATATATTATATATATTATAAAATTCTAATAATATATATATATATATATATATGTATATATATTTGGTCTTGTGTGTGTGTGTTTGTGTGTTTGTGTGTTGTGTGTTTGTGTTTGTGTGTGTGTTGTGTTTGTAGTGTGTGTGTGTGTGTGTTTTGTGTTGTGTGTGTGTGTGTGTGGTGGTGTGGTGTGGTGTGTGAGTGTGTGTGTGGTGTGTGTGGTGTGTGTGTGTGTGGTGTTCTGTTTTTGTTGTGTGTGTGGTGTCTGTGTGTGTGTGTGTGTAGGGTGTGTGTTTGTGTGTGTGTGTGTGTGTGTGTGTGTGTGTGTGGGGTGTGGTGTGTGTGTGTGTGTGTGTGTGTGTGTGTGTGTGTGTGTGTGTGTGTGTGTGTGTGTGTGTGTGTGTGTGTATATGAAATATCTGAATATCTTAATAAACCTTTCTAGACATGAAACAACTGAACGAAAAGGGAAGAACTCGCATAAAAGAATAATGAAACCTTATTACATTGGAAACTGCTTCAGAAGTTATCAATGGTTGGTTTATTTTTTCAGTGACAAAGATGATCCAAAAATGATTTATTTGCATACACATTCTAAAAGAAGAATGGGGTTTATGAACAGCCAAGAAACTAACAGGGATCCTTAGCTATAAAACATATTTTCTTTTGTAGAATGAAGTACATTACGTGACAGATAAAAGGATGTGAGATAAGACATTACAGTGACATAAAAAGACGACTTAAGAAATATTTCAGAAACAAAGTAACAAACACTATATATATATATATATATATATATATATATATATATATATATATATATATATATATATATATATATATATATATACATATATATATATAAGGAATTTGCACTATGTATTAATGGATGTAT
>NW_028234415.1:35013469-35020969 GCF_977035675.1 Penaeus japonicus | reverse complement strand
TAGGGAGAGGGAGAGGGAGAGGGATAGGGATAGGGATAGGGATAGGGATAGGGATAGGGATAGGGGTAGGGGTAAGGATAGGGATAGGGATAGGGAGAGGGAGAGGGAGAGGGAGAGGGAGAGGGGTAGGGGTAGGGATAGGGATAGGGATAGGGAGAGGGAGAGGGAGAGGGAGAGGGAGAGGGAGAGGGATAGGGGTAGGGGTAGGGATAGGGATAGGGATAGGGATAGGGATAGGGATAGGGATAGGGATAGGGATAGGGATAGGGATAGGGATAGGGAGAGGGAAGAGGGGTAGGATGGGGTAGGGATAGGGATAGGGAGAGGGAGAGGGAGAGGGAGAGGGATAGGGATAGGGAGAGGGAGAGGGAGAGGGGTAGGGGTAGGGGTAGGGGTAGGGGTAGGGAGAGGGAGAGGGAGAGGGAGAGGGAGAGGGATAGGGATAGGGATAGGGATAGGGATAGGGGTAGGGGTAAGGATAGGGATAGGGATAGGGATAGGGAGAGGGAGAGGGAGAGGGAGAGGGGTAGGGATAGGGATAGGGATAGGGAGAGGGATAGGGATAGGGATAGGGATAGGGATAGGGATAGGGATAGGGATAGGGATAGGGATAGGGGGTTTGGTAAGGGGTTGGGATGGGATAGGGAGAGGAGAGGGAGAGGTATAGGGATCGGGATGGGATAGGGAGAGGGAGAGGGAGAGGGGGAGGGGTTGGGGGTGGGGGTGGGGGTGGGGGAGGGAAAGGGAGAGGGATAGGGTAGGGGGAGGGGAAGGGTAGGGGTAGGGGTAAGGATAGGGATAGGGATAGGGATAGGGGGAGGGGGAGAGGGAGAGGGGGAGGGGGAGGGGGGAGGGGTTTGGGGTAGGGGTAGGGATAGGGATAGGGAGAGGGAGAGGGATAGGGAGGTAGGGATAGGGATAGGGATAGGGATAGGGATAGGGATAGGGATAGGGATAGGGAGAGGGATAGGGATAGGGATAGGGATAGGGGTAGGGGTAGGGGTAGGGGTAGGGATAGGGATAGGGAGAGGGAGAGGGAGAGGGGTAGGGGTAGGGGTAGGGATAGGGATAGGGATAGGGATAGGGAGAGGGGGAGGGATAGGGATAGGGATAGGGATAGGGAGAGGAGAGGGGAAAAGGGAGAGGGGTAGGGATAGGGATAGGGAGAGGGAGAGGGAGAGGGGTGGGGGTGGGGGTAGGGGTGGGATAGGGTTTGGGATAGGGATAGGGGGAAGGATAGGGTAGGGGGTAGGGAGGGGAGAGGGAGAGGGGGGAGGGATAGGGGTAGGGTAGGGAGAGGGAGGGGAGAGGGGTAGGGGAGGGGTAGGGGTGGGGGGGGTAGGGGAGGAGAGGGATTGGGTAGGGAAGGATAGGGGTAGGGGTAAGGATAGGGAAGGGATAAAGGGGGAGGGAGGAGGGGGGGAGGGAGAGGGAGAGGAGAGGGAGAGGGATAGGGATAGGGAGGGAGAGGGTAGGGTTTGGGTAGGGAAGGGAGGGGTTTGGGTAGGATAGGGGGAGGGAGGGGGTGGGAGAGGGGGAGGGATAGGGGTAGGGGTAGGGGGTAGGGGTAGGGGGGGGATAGGGATAGGGGGGGAAGGAGGGGAAAAGGGGGAGGGTGGGATAGGGAGGGATAGGGGAGGGAGGGGGGAGGGGAGAGGGGTAGGGGAGGGGTAGGGGTAGGGAGAGGGAGAGGGTTAGGGATAGGGATAGGGATAGAGTGGATAGGGGTAGAGGGGAGAGGGGATGGGATAGGGGTAAAGGGGAGAGGGGATAGGGATAGGGGATAGGGATAGGGATAGGGATAGGGGTAGGGGTAGGGGTAGGGACAGTGGAAGGGATGGGAGAGGGTGGGAGAGGGAGAGGGAGAGGGAGGGGATAGGGGTAGGGATAGGGATGGGGGAAAAGGGTAGGGGGGAGGGTAGGGGTAGGGATAGAGGGGAGAGGGATAGGGAGAGGGATAGGGATAGGGATGGGTGGGATGGGCTAGGGTGGGGGAAGGTGGGATGGGATAGGGGGGGGAGGGGGAGGGAGAGGGAGGGGAGAGGGGTGGGGTGGGGTAGGGGTAGGGATCGGGGGGGAGGGGG
The DNA here is from genome assembly GCF_977035675.1 of Penaeus japonicus. Taxonomy (NCBI): domain Eukaryota; kingdom Metazoa; phylum Arthropoda; class Malacostraca; order Decapoda; family Penaeidae; genus Penaeus; species Penaeus japonicus. Next base: position 35,018,885 of record NW_028234415.1, on the reverse strand, counting down.
AGGGGAGGGGAGATGGGGGGGGGGGGGGGGGGGGTTGGGGGAAAAGGGGTAAGGATAGGGATTGGGTGGGATAGGGGTAGGGATAGGGTAGGGTAGGGGATAGGGGTAGGAGGGATAGGGATTGTGATGGGATAGGGGGTAGGGGGAAAGGGGTAGGGATGGGGGGAGGGGGGAAAAGGGAAGAGGGTAGGGTAGGGGGGGGAGAGGGGAGGGTAGGATAGGGATAGGGTAGGGATGGGGGGGGGGTAAGGTTTTGGGATAGGGATGGGATGGGGTAGGGAGAGGGAGAGGGCGAGGGAGAGGGGTAGGGATAGGGTAGGGATAGGGATAGGATAGGGATAGGGTTTTGGGATAGGGATAGGGTTTGGGTAGGGTATAGGGTGGGATAGGGGGTTTGGGGGTTAGGATAGGGATAGGGATAGGGGAGGGGAGGGAGAGGGGGGGGAGGGATAAGGGGAGGGAGAGGGAAAAGGGGGAGGGAGAGGGGAGGGATAGGTTAGGGATAGGGATAGGGATAGGGAAAAGGGGTAGGGAAAAGGGATAGGGGAGGGGTAAGGTGGGATAGGGTAGGGGTTTGGGGTAGGATAGGGAAGGGAGGCGATAGGGGTAGGGATGGGTAGGAGGGAAGGAAAGGAAAAAAAGGGAAGGGATTGGATTGAAGGGATAGGTAGGGATGGGTATGTAGGAAAAGGTAGGTAGGGGTAGGGATTAGGGATAGGATGGAAAAGGGGTAGGGATAGGGTAAAAAATTTGGATAGGGATAGGGATAGGGATTAAGAATGAAAAGGAATGGAAAAGGAATAGGAAATAGGGGAAAAGGAATAGGAAAAGGGATAAGGATTAAAGGATAAGGATAGGGATAAGGGAAAAGGATAGGGAAGGGGAAGGAAAAAAAGAAAAGGAACGAGGAACAGGAGGAAAATAAGGAAAGATCGAAGGGAGGAAAGGGGAGGAGGGGGTGGGGACGAGGGGGGAGAGGAAGAGGGGGGGGGAGAGAGAGAAGAGAAAAAAAGAAAATAAGAAAAGAGGGGAAATTGAGAGATGGGGGAATTGAGAGAGAATGGGAAAGAGAAGAGCGAGAGAGAGAGAAGAGAGAAAAAAAGAGAAGAATATAGAAGAGAGGAAAAAAGGAGGAAGAAAAAAGAGAGAGAGAGGAAGAAAAGGGGAAAAGAGGAAATGAGGGAAAGAAAAAAGGAAAGAGAAAGAGAAGAAAGAGAATAGGAAGAGAAGTAGAAGAAGATGGGAGAGAGGAGGAAAAGGAGGAGAAGAAAGGAAAAAAGGAGAGAGAGAGTGGAAAAGAGAGAAAAGGGGGAAAAAAGAGAGAAGGAGAGAGGGAAGGGATAAAAAGAGAAAAAGAGGAAAGAAAAGAAAGAGAGAAAGAGAGGAAAAAGAAAAGAGGGGAAAGGAAGAAGGAGAGGGAGAGGGAGAGGGAGAGGGGAGAGGGAAGGGGAGGGAGGAAGGGGAGGGAGAGAGAGAGAGAGAGAGAGGAGAGGGAGAAAGAGTAGAAAAGAGAGAGGGGAGGTGAGAGGGAGAGATAGAGAGAGAGAGAGAAGAGAGGAAAAGGGAGAGAGAGAAGGGAGAGGGGAGGAGAGAGGAGGAAAAGGGAGAGAGAGGAAGAGAGAAAAATTATATATATTAATATATATAATATATATATATATATTTTAAAATATTATATTTTATATTTAAGAGGGAGAGAAGAGAGAGAGAGAGAGAAGGGGGGAGAGAGAGGGGAAGAGAGAGGGAAAGAGAGGAAAAAGAGAAAGAGAAAAAGAGGAGAGAGAAGAGAGGAGAGAGGATGAGAGAGAGAGAGAGAGAGAGAGAGAGAGATAGATAGATAGATAGAAAAGATAGATAGATAGATGGATAGATGATAGATAGATAGTTGATAGAAGAAGAAGAGAGAGAGAGAGGAGAAGAGAGAAGCTGGGGAAAGAGAGAGAGAGAAAGACTGCAGGAGTGACAGCCACTAAATGGTTTTCAGTTCATCAGTTCTTAAAAAACCCCCTTGGGCCCACGAGCCCCTTATGTTCGCCCCGGGCCCGTGACAATCCCTGACAGATTTTTCGCTTGGCCGGGGGAAATGTTTGTATTTATTGTGACCTTAGGATGTAGTTGGGGTTCCCCCCTCCTCAAAGCGGTGGGGGTGAATCTTAAAAGTAGGACGACTTGGGGTGTGTGTCAGAGGTGTTGACTCCTCCCTGGAGGAGCCCTGGGCCGAGGCTAGGAGGCTAGGAAGGGCAAATGAGAAATGAGGGATTCCAGGTTGAATAAGATTGGTGGACGCTGCTGAAACTGCTGAAGTCAGAATGACATCAGTCTATTTAAAGGCAGCTGCTCTAAAGGAAGATCAATCGTGAGATAGATGAGTACTGGTGAGTGATGGACGAGCAATACGCACATGATGACTGAGTGAAGTGCAGGGCTAGAGTATGTGAGGATGAGGAGCAGTTTAAAGGGTGTGTGGCTGGCAGTATCTTCTACACCCTCAGGTTAAAGGTTTTTGCATACTTTAAATCTTGAATTGGTGTAGTCAGGAGGCCCGTGCTTCGGGAGGGGGGCCTTTTGCTACGAGGCTGGTTGATAAGTTCCAATATTAGTTCATGGGGGGATGAGTCCTCGTTTTGGCTTTGGTTGACCAGGAACGCTTTGAGTTTTGTTTCTCCGGGGGTCACCGGTGTGGGTAATAGAGGCACTGCAGAGTTTTATTTTTTTTGGATTTATCTCCTTAATTACGCCTCGGGATAAAACCCTTAGGTAGGAAAAGTTCGGGAAATGGGAGTACAAAGTACGAGATTTCAAATGACTTCTAAAAGTTTATTTTCTATTTGGTAGGTATGGAAGTGAATTCAATATTTGGGAATCTTATTCACTCATACTAGAATTTTTATGGTGGTCTTTAAAAACTAAAAACTACAAAGAAAGAAAGATTATCCTCATGCTTCGGGAACCAGCCTTTAAAAAAAGTTTTAGATATCCAACTGGTTTGTAGCTAAACCCCACAGAAGTTTGGATGTCTTACGCGGTTTACCACACACACACACACACCACACACACCACACACACAACACACACACACACACACACATATAAAATATATATATTTTTTTATATATAAATATATTTATATAATATATACACACACACACACACAAACAACCACACACCACCCACCACACCCCCACACACACAACACACACAACACACTACACACACACACATTACAACCACACACACAATATATATATATTTATATATTATATATATATTATATATATATTATATTTAAATATTTATATATATATATTTTTATATATATTATATATATTATATATATATATATATATATAATATTATTATATATATATTTATATTATATATATATTATTTTTAATATATATATTATTATATATATTATATATATATTATATTATATATATATAATATTTATTATATTATAAATATTTATAAGTTCATATATATATATATATATAAAGTATATATATTATATATATAAATATATATAATATTATATATAATATATATATATATATTATATATGAATAGGTATAAAAATGTTTATTTTTATAAAAATTTTAATTTTTTATAGTTAGTTTACGATTTTGTTAGGTGACCCCGCACCTTTTTCCCACCCCTATCTGTAGGCTCGCGGGGTCCCTTCGAATGGCTTCCTTCGAGTCCGGGACTTCTCTTCCTGCAGGACGTGAAGAAGAGATTGCAGATAAGCATTATGAATATGCACGGGTTTCAAAAAGGAGAATCCGAGGCAGAGGCATCACGTGGAAAGTGTGAAGGGGGGTTCCCATCTCTTTGTGTTTTTTTTTTTTTGTTTTCGTGTTGTTTCTTTTATATTGTTTCCCTTTTGTTTTCTGTTTCGGGGTTTTATTTAATATGTGTTTCTTTGTTTATGTCTGTTCGGTGTATGTGTTCTTTATAAATATATACGCCTTAGATTGAATGAATGGGCGGTTTTTCCAGTGAGACACCTTTTCTTTCTTCCGTGCAGGTGCGACGGAAACGCGGGGGTTGGCGCGTGAGGAAACCCCCCGCTTCGTCGGTTTGCGTCGTTCGCGCGGGGTCGCCCTGCGGTCGCTCTCCCTCGCATCGTCGCCATGGTGGAACGGTGGAGGCGGCCCCGGGGGCGGCGGCGGCCCCGGGGCGACAGGGCGTGGATGGGAATGCCCCTGATGCTGAGGTGTGCCCAGCGATGGGGGCGTGCGGACGCCACAGGGCGCGATGCGGTATGGGGATTTACTGTTTGGTGGTGTGTGCTTTACTAAGTTTTTGATTTGCTGAGTAACTTGACTAGATTTTCCCTTTAAAAGTCCCCTTTGCCTTCCGGCACTTCCCTTTTCCTTTGCCCACCCCTTTCACGTTTTCTGCTCCTCTCCCTTCCTACCCCTTGCTCCCTCTCTCCTTGCCCCCTTTCCCTTTAATTAATTTTACTCTTCCCTCACACTCCCTCCCCCCCCCCCTTAACCTTTAATTCACCCCTGTTCCTCTCCTTCGCCCTTTCCCCCTTTACGCTACCCCCCCCCCCACCTTTAATTCAACCCTTCCCTCGCCCTTAGTGTATCCTCCCCTCCTCTCCCCCTCCCCCTTTCCCTTCACTTCGCCTGATTCATCCCCCCCCCCACAATCCTCTACCCCCCCCTTCCCTTACTTCCCTCCCCCCCCCCCTTCCCGGGCGGGGGGGGGTTCGCGGGGGAGGACGCAGGGGCTGGTGGGGGGCAGCACTCTTCGGCTCGTCGTTTAAACCCAAAGTCGGGGGGGCGGGCGGCGGAGAGGCTGGGCGGGCGCACCGTCTTCGGCGTCGGCCTCATCCCCAGCGCCGCCTCACGCTCCTCCGCGCCACGGATGCCAGGCTCTCACGGGGCTGTTCGGGGCGGTGCGGTGACGCTAGTCCGGCGCTGCCTCGGTAAGGAAAGGGGGGGGGGGGGATATGGGGTGGCTGGAGGAAGAAAAGGGTGGAAGGGGAGGGGAGGGGAGGGGAAGGGAGGGGAGGGGAGGGGAGGGGAGGTTAAGGCACGGTAAGGTAAGGTAAGGTAAGGTAGGGAAGGGAAAGGAAGGGAAAGGGAAGAAAGTGAAGCGAAGTGAAGTGAAGTGAAGGGAAGGGAAAGGAAGGGAAGGGAAGGGAAGGGAAGGGAAGGGAAGGGAAGGGAAGGGAAGGGAAGGGTAGGGTAGGGTAGGGTAGGGCAGGGTAGGGTAGGATAGGGTAAGGTAAGGTAGAGAAGGGAAGGGTAGGGTAGGGTAGGGTAGGGTAGGGTAGGGTAGGATAGGGTAAGGTAAGGTAGAGAAAGGAAGGGAAGGGAAGGGAAGGGAAGGGGGAGGGAGATAAAGACTGGAGGAGAAGGAGCAGGAGGAGGAGAGAAGGGAGGGAGGATATGGCGGTGTC
>NW_028234415.1:35005997-35013369 GCF_977035675.1 Penaeus japonicus | reverse complement strand
GAGAGAGAGAGAGAGAAAGAAAGAGGGATAGATTAGAGAGGAAAGAGAAAGAGAAAGAGGAAAGAGGAGAGAGAGAGAGAGAGAGAGAGAGAGAGAGAGAGAGAGAGAGAGAGAGAGAGAAGAGAGAGAGACAAGAAGAGAGAAGCAAGAAAGAGGAGGAAAGAAGAGAAGAGAGAGAGAGGAGGCAGAGCTTGATAGGGTATTAGATAGAGAGAGAGAGAGCGAAAAAGAGGGGAAAGAGGAGAGAGAACGACTTCAGGAAGTGAAGCCAACTAAAAATGTTGTCTCAGCTTAACAGTTCAACAAATGCCCTTGGACGATAGTCCTTATGTTCGCTCCGGCCGTGACAATCCTGGACAGATTATCTTCGCCTAGCTGTCGAAAATGATTTGCATGTTTATTGTACTGAAGGATTTAGTTGGGGATCCTCTCCTCTAAGCGAGATGGGGGATGAATCTTAGAATGCAGGACGACTTCGGTGTGTGTCAGAGGTGTTGACTCCTCCCTGGAGGAGCCCTGGGCCGAGGCTAGGAGGCTAGGAAGGGCAAATGAGAAATGAGGGATTCCAGGTTGAATAAGATTGGTGGACGCTGCTGAAACTGCTGAAGTCAGAATGACATCAGTCTATTTAAAGGCAGCTGCTCTAAAGGAAGATCAATCGTGAGATAGATGAGTACTGGTGAGTGATGGACGAGCAATACGCACATGATGACTGAGTGAAGTGCAGGGCTAGAGTATGTGAGGATGAGGAGCAGTTTAAAGGGTGTGTGGCTGGCAGTATCTTCTACACCCTCAGGATTAAGTGTTGCATACATTAAGATCCTTGAATTGAGTGTAGTCAGGAGGTCCGTGCTTCAGAGGAGGGCCTTGCTACGAGGCTGGTGATAAGTATCCAATATTTAGTTACAATGGTGATGAGCTCCTCGATTTGGCTATTATGGTTGACCAGGAACGCGTGAGCTTTGTTTACTCCGGGGGTCACCGGTGTGGTGATAGAGGCACTGCAGAGTTTTAGTTCTCTTGATTTATCTCCTTAATTACAGCCTCGGGGATAGAACCATAGGTAGGTAAGTTCTGGAACTCGGAGTACAAAAGTATGAGATTTTCAAATGACTTCTAGAAGTTTATTTTCTGCTGCTAGGCTACTAGGAAGTGAATTCAATAGTTGAATCTTATTCACTCATACTAGAATTTTTATGGTGGTCTTTAGAACTCAAAACTACAAAGAAAAGTAAGATTATCCTCATGCTTCGGGAACCAGACCTTCAAAAGCTTAAGATATCCAACTGGCTTCTGTAGCTCTAACCACAGAGGCATGATATCTTACGCAAGTTACTAGAACTGAAGCTACAGCGAATATAATTTTTTATTGGCTAACAAAACTCGAACTATACACGTTGGGCGATTTTCTATGCTTTGACTTGGAAATCAGACGCTAATAACATGGGATTTTGCACTGGCTTTTGCTTTGAGGAACTTGAGCAACAGCCATACACACACACACACACACACACACACACACACACACACACACACACACACACACACACACACACACACACACACACACACACTCACTCACACACACACACATATATATATATATATATATATATATATATATATATATATATATATATATATATATATGAATAGGTATATAAATGTATATGTATACATATATGTACATAGTTATAGTTTACGATCTTGATTAAGGTGACACCCGCACCATTTCCCACTCCTATCTGTAGGCTCGCGGAGAGTCCCTTCGAAATGGCTTCCTTCGAGTCCCGGGACTTCTCTTCCCTGCAGGGCGTGAAAGAAGAGATTGCAGATAATGCCATTGATGAATATGCACGGTTGCAAAAAGGAGAATCCGAGGCAGAGGCAATCACAGCTGGAAAGTGTGAAGGTGGGATTCCGATTCTCTTTGTGTCTTTTTTTTTTGTTTGCGTGTTTGTTTCATTCATATTGTTTCCTTTCGTATCTGTTTCTGGTTTTTATTTAATATACGTGTTTCTTTGTTTATGTCTGTATCGGTGTATGTGTCTCTTTATATATATATACGCCTTAGACTATGAAAGAATGGGCGGTTATTCCAGTGAGACACCTCTCTCCTTTCTCTCCGTGCAGGTGCGACGGAGCGCGGGCGTTGGCGCGTGAGGAACACCCTCGCCTTCGTCGGCTTTGCGTCGTTCGCGCTGGCGTCGGCCGTGCGCGTCAGCCTCTCCGTCGCCATCGTCGCCATGGTGCGACCGGTGGAGGCGGCGGCGGCGGCGGCGGCGGCGACAGTGGGCGTGGATGGGAATGCCACTGATGCTGAGGTGTGCCACAGCGATGGGACAGTTGCGGACGCCACAGGGCGCGATGCGGTAAGAGGGATTCACTGTGTGTGTGTGTGTGCTTGACTATGTTTCTGATATTGCTGAAGTAACCTTGACTAGAATGTCCCTTTCACAGTCCCTTAGCCTTCCGGGCACTTCCCTTCTTCCCTTCGCCCACCCCTTCTCACGTCATCTGCCCTCCTCTCCCTTCCCTACCCCTTGCTCCCTCTCTCCTTGCCCTCTCCTTCACCCTTAATTCAACTCCTTCCCCTCACACTCCCCTCCCCCCACCCCTTAACCTTAATTCAACCCCTGTTCCCTCTCCCTTCGCCTTCCCCTTCACGCTACCCCCCCCCCCACCTTTAATTCAACCCCTTCCCCTCGCCCTTAGTGCTATCCCTCCCCCTCCCTCTCCCCCTCCCCTTGCCCTTCACTTCGCCCTTGATTCACTCCCCCCCTCCCCACCACTCCCTCTACCCACCCCTTCACCCTTACCTCACTCCCCCCTCCCCCTTCCAGGGCGGGGAGTTCGCGTGGGACGAGCGCACGCAGGGGCTGGTGCTGGGCAGCTACTTCTACGGCTACGTCGTCACCAACGTCGCGGGCGGGCGGGCGGCGGAGAGGCTGGGCGGGCGCACCGTCTTCGGCGTCGGCCTCATCCTCAGCGCCGCCCTCACGCTCCTCGCGCCCACGGCTGCCAGGCTCTCCACGGGGCTGTTCGTGGCGGTGCGGGCGCTCGTCGGCGCTGCCTCGGTAAGGAAAGGGGGGGGGGGGAGGGGATATGGGGTGGCTGGAAGAGGAAAAGGGGGGAAGGGAAGGGGATGGGAGGAGAGAAGAGGGGAAGGGAGGGGAAGGGAAGGGAGGGGAGGGGAGGGGAGGGGAGGGGAGGGTAAGGTACGGTAAGGTAAGGTAAGGTAGGGAAGGTAAAGGAAGGGAAAGGAAAGGAAGTGAGGTGAAGTGAAGTGAAGGGAAAGGAACCATGATGGAAGGGAAGGGAAGGGTAGGGTAGGGTAAGGAAAGGGGGGGGGAGGGGATATGGGGTGGCTGGAGGAGGAAAAGGGGGGAAGGGAAGGGAAGGGAAGGGAAAGGTAGGGTAGGGTAGGATAGGGTAAGGTAAGGTAGAGAAGGGAAGGGAAGGGAAGGGAAGGGAAGGGAAGGGAAGGGGGAGGGAGATAAAGACTGGAGGAGAAGGAACAGGAGGAGGAGAGAAGGGAGGGAGGATATGGCGGTGTTCCTGCTCACAGTCTAAGTATATCAAGTTGAAGAAGACATGTAAACAAAACAACGAAGCGAAAAAAACAAACAAACAAGAAAACACACAAAAATACCGAAGGGCTTTGAGCTCTCTTGCATCTCCACTGGCATTCCTTAGAGAAGCAATAGAGCGAAAAGGCCATTGGAATATTTATGGATTTTCTTGCTTTCCCCTTCGTTGTTGTTTTTCATAATTTGATTAGCATGAAGCCCTCACGTGGGTATGCCATCATGGTGTCATCCGATGTTTAGTTTATTACGGGGTCTTTGCACGTTACAAATATTCCATAATTTGACACTTCTCTAATTAATACACACACACACACACACACATATATATATAGAGATGTTCATAGAGATATGTGTGTATATAGATATATATATATATATATATATATATATATATATATATATATATATATATATATATATATATATATATATATACGTAAGCCTGTTTCCCCGCAGGGCGTGCTGTACCCGGCCACGAACACCCTGCTCTCCCTCTGGATCCCGCCCGCGCACAGAACCAAATTCTCCACCATCGTCTTTGCTGGTGAGTGAGTCCTTGTGCTCCGTATGGTTTGAGGGAAAAGGCCTGGCATTTGCCTTGCAGGCGGGGCGGTTGAAACTAGCTTAAGGTCTTGTGAGCTTGTTTAGTTTTTTTATGAACTTACATGATTCCTTATGATGCCAAGAGTGCCAGTCAAAACAAAAACGAAAGAAAAGATATATACAAACCGTACCCAATCGCACCCCCCTCCCCCTCCTCAGGGATGGACTTCGGCACCGTGGTGAGCCTTCCCTTGAGCGGATGGCTGTGCGAGCAGGCCTTCCTGGACGGTTGGCCGCTGGTCTTCTACGCCTTCGGGGGCCTCGGTCTCGCCAGCGGGGTCGCCTGGCTCGCCCTCGTCAGCGACTTCCCCGAGGACCATCCTCACATCTCGCTCGCGGAGAAAGCAGACATCAAGCAGCATAGCGGTGCACAGAGCAGAAAGGTAAGGAACTGTTCCTATGGCGTCCTATCACAGAAGGACTCGTCTTGCTTTGCCAAAACCCTGATCGATCTATTTTCTGTTGATTAAGGGGGACTGTTATGAAATGTTTGCCAGTATTAAGGGCTGTGTTTGCCGAGGGAAGATATTGCACTATGAAAGGCTATATCAATCTATATCTTATAATAACACTTTAGTTCTCATGCCTGAGGAAATGCATTTGGACTCTAGTCGGCAGTCTTTATCCTGGGTTATCCTGGAATAACAGCCAGGATGTTATATTTCACAGGTCTCTTAAATTCCCTAATGAGAGCTTTTCGTGAAGGCATAAATAGACCATCAAGAACATGGTGTACACATATAGATACAGTACCTAATCAGCCGTTTGGTAATATTTATGCAACCCATTATGTCATTATAGCTGGGGAAGTTCTATCGAAGTCCATTAAGTTTTAGGACTTATATCCAATTAAGTAGTGTATTAGATTTATATTGATTTCTGCTCTTTTTAGGAAGCCCCCCAAAACATATAGATAAAATAATTTTCACGAGGAGGGATTCCTTCACTAGTTTCGTAGAGACTGGAGATTTAGAAAAATATATATTGATAGAGTTCATAGTGGTAAATGTAGATAAAGATATAAATGAAACTAAATATCTAGACTGAATAAAGAAATCAGTCTGTATGGGATGGGGGTGATGGTTGCCTATTCCCAAAAGTTAGACAGCCAACTACCTGCAGTATTTGCAAAGGGACATAGATACAAATTATATTATAAATGATTCCATTATCATGTGTAGAACAAAAGTAATGAAAACAAACAACAAAGGGAAACACAAGAAAACACACGGATATGCCGAAGACTTTTTCATAATACGATGTACTATACCCTGAGGGAGCAATATAGCGAAAGGACCTTCGGTATATTCGTGTTTTCCTGTGTTTCCCTTCGTTGTTTTGTTTTCAACTTGTTCAGCATGAATCCCTCAGCTAAAGCAATACACTTAGCCATTTCTTTGGAAAAGCGAGAAGAAATTGCTAATCAAGACAAAGAAAATCACGATTAGTGCCTAGGTGTTAAGGATCTAATATGCCAATCACTTGCAATATATATATATATATGTATATATATATATATATATATATATATATATATATATATATATATATATATATATGTATATACACACACAGACACACACACACACACACACACATATAAATGTGTGTGTGTGTGTGTGTGTATTGTAAAGTGAAGACTTCCGACTGACAAACAAGCAGCTTGACCTAGACCTCATTTCTGTGCATTAGTTTCCTATACATATCGAAGGCCTCCCTGTTCGCTGGAGAGGCTTGCGTTAATGAGCCTTGTTCTTGCTTTCTCGGCTTTTATTCCGAGTCTGATGTATGTATTTCTTAAACTGATATGATGACTAATATTCAGTTCATTATGTACATTATGATTTTAATAGGAATGATAATGATAATGGTGATAGTAGTAGTAGTAGAAGCAGTAATAATAATTGTTATGATAGTTATAACCATAATTTTAGTAGTAGTGATAATGATAATTATTATGAGAGTTATAACAATGATAATAATGATAAGGAAAAATAAAATGATACAGATAATAATAACAACGTTAATAAAACCAAAACTTAAAAAAAATAGAGGATAAAAATAATCAACCAACAAGCAACAACAAAGACAACAACACCAAAAACAACAACAACAACAACAACTAACAAACAACAAACAACAACAACAACAATAACCGCTTTGATTTTGGTCGTTCCAGCCTGGCCCCTTTCCCTGGAGAAGCATGATGACGTCACTTCCGGTCTGGTCGCTCATCATAGTGCACGTCGGCCATAATTGGGGCAGCTACACTCTCATGACGCAGATTCCGACATATCTCAAGAATATTCAGCATTTCGACATGAAGAGTGTGAGCAGAGGAGGGAGACGAGAGAGGGGGAAAGAGGTGGAGAAGGTGGAGGAGGAGGAGGAGGAGGGGGGAGGGGGATGGGGGAGGTGGTGGAAGGGGGAGGAGGGGGGAGGGGGATGGGGGAGGTGGTGGAGGGGGGAGGAGGTGGTGGAGGGGGGAGGAGGTGGTGGAGGGGGGAGGTGGTGGTGGAGGGGGGAGGAGGTGGTGGAGAGAGGGGGAGGTGGGGGAGGGTTAGAGGGGGAAGGGGAGGGTGGACGGGGAGGTGGTGAGAATGAGGATGAGGGGAGGGTGGGGGTAAGAGTGAGACAGAGAGAGAGAAAGAAAGAAAGAAATAAGAGAAAGAGAAAGAGAAAGAAAGATCAAGAGAAAGAGAAAAAGAGAGAGAGAAAGTGAGAGAAAACAAAGAAGTGGGAAACACTGAAACAACACGAACCCATTGTCATCCCAAACACACCAGCTAAGAGCCTGTTGCATCTCCCACCCCCTCCCCCTCCCCACCCCACCCCACCCGTGCCTGTTTACATCTCGTTCCCTCGTGCTTCCTCAGAACGGACTCCTCTCAGCGCTGCCCTACCTGGCCATGTGGCTCTTCAGCATGTCCTTTAGCATGCTCATGGATGCGATGTCCTCTAAGCTGTCCTTACTCAGCATCAGAAGGATCTCCATGGCTATAGGTAAGTCCCTTGGGTAAGTGGATTAAAAGGGAAAGAGGAAAGAGGGGAAAAGGGAGGGAAGAAGTTCAGTTTCTTTTTGTTGTTGTTGTTGTTTTCTTTTCGTTTCTACTTGTTTTTTCTTTTTATACTTTTCTACTGATTTTCTTCTTGTCTCTGCGGCTTGTAATATGCCTTTT
>NW_028234415.1:34965080-34967580 GCF_977035675.1 Penaeus japonicus | reverse complement strand
AGAGAGTATGATATCAAATATAAACTCCTGAATATTCAAATTTGCAATTCGTAAGCGGGGAACACGAACAAATTGCCATTCATAATGCTAAGTAAAAGCAACATGGGCTCACTCAATGTGGTCGAGATGCTGTTTAGGAATACGAGAATCACTGCTCTAATTTAGGGTTACGGAATTTCCCTAAAGAGAGTCGGAACTAATTTCAGAATTCTGTCGAAAGGAGAAAATGTTTTTTTTTTTCTTTTTTTTTTCAATAAATCTATACGACGTTTACTGTTCTTCTGCTACTACTCAGTATAACAATGTAGTATAATTTCATATCATTTATTATCTGACGTTAATTTCACAACTTGCAATGTATGAATTTCACAAAAGTGTCGTTTTTCATAACGAGTTGTATTCTGATTCCTCCATCATGTCCTTTCCAGAGACCGTGACAAGAATAATAATAAAAAAAAAAAAAAAAAAAAAAAAAAAAAAAAAAAAAAACAGGTAAAATTTTATTTGTAATTTGCAGAAGGAAGCTCTCAAAATTGCCACCCTTCCTAGCTAAAACTAGCACCTGGATCGACAACAACCTCCCCGAGTATCCTAAATGAACGCTAAAGACGCGAACAGCACACCCTAAAAGGCCGCATTCGTTAATCAAAACAAGATAAGACAGTTTGCACATTTAGAACGCAATCTATAAAAAGAATTCCACCACACAGTCGCCCTCAGCGCCCCCCCCCCTCAAAAAAAAAAAAAAAAAAAAAAAAAATCACACACCTGGTTCAACAATCTCCATTCCCAGTGCCTTCAAATGAACGCAAAAGACGCCATCTAGTGAAGGCCCCACAAGTTGCGTTCGTTAGCTTAAACAACTTCCGCTTCCTCTTCGACTTAGAGCTGATTCATGGGGTCCTCATGACTGAACGCATTTCGTGGAGGCCAGATTACCTCTCGGCGCTTCGGCTTCCGTGAAGCAAGCGGCGGGGCTAGCATTTTGTCGCTCGATAGAGTTTCTGGTAAAAGGAGGAGGAGGAGGAGGAGGAGGAGGAGGAGGAGGAGGAGGAGGTGGAGGAGGAGGAGGAGGAGGAGGAGGAGGAGGTGGAGGTGGAGGAGGAGGAGGAGGAGGAGGAGGAGGAGGAGGAGGAGGAGGAGGAGGAGGAGGAGGAGGAGGAGGAGGAGGAGGAGGAGGAGGAGGAGGTGATGAAGGAGGTGGAGGTGGAGGTGGAGGAGGACGAGGAGGAGGTAGAGGAGGAAGACGAGGAAGAGGTGATGGAGGAGGTAGAGGAGGAGGAGGAGGTGGAGGTGGAGGTGGAGGAGGTGATGGAGGAGGTGGAGGAGCAGGAGGTGATGGAGGAGGAGGAGGAGGTGGAGGTGATGGAGATGGTGGAGGTAGAGGAGGAGAAGTAGGTGGAGGTGGAGGAGGACGAGGAGGAGGTGGAGGAGGAGTAAGAGGAGGAGGAGGAGGGAAGGAGGGAAGGAGGAGAAAGAAAAGGAAGAGAAAGAGGAAGAAGAAGACGAGGAGGAGAAACAAGAAAAAACAATATTGATGATAATAGTAATGATAATGATAAAAAGAAAAAAGAAGAAGAAATAGAAACAGACAAAAAAAAATAAAGATAGGAAAAAGAAGTAAATGAAATCAAGAAAAAATAAAAAAAGACTAAAAACAAGAGGGAAAAGAAGAAGAAAGGCAAATTACAAAAACAAAAACCACGAACTACGTATCCTCAAAAACTCGGCCTGAACTTTTCCGCTTAAAAAAAACAAAAGTTTTCCGTCTGCCCCCCACCAGCCAGGCTGCCGCGGTCACTTGGTCTCGTATAAGTAATGGCATTTGCCTGCGTCCCAACAGGTGGTGTAACCTATTAGCATTATTGCTATTACTGTGTTTAGTGTTATCATTTTAGCATTCTTATCTTTGTTATCATTTTTATCATCGTTATCATTATTATCGTATTTTATCTTCTTTATCATTGTTATAATTTATTTTATCATTGTCATTATCATTTTTTCATTGTTAATATCAATATTATTATTTTGTATCGTTATTACTATTATTATCATTATAATCGCTATCATCTTTATCATTATCACTATCATTATTAACAGTCATGAATACTATTATCATTGTCATTATTATAATTATTATGATGATTATCATAGTTGCTGTTATCATTACTATTATCATTGTGGTCATTTTCATCATCATTATCATCACTGCGATTATTGCCATCAATATCATTATCATTACTATTTTTGGTATCATTATAATATGGTATTCTTATTTCTTTTCCAACCATTCTCATTCTCATTATTATCACCATCATTATCATCATTCTATAAAAAAAAGTCGTTCTTATTAGCAAGACAAGATTTTTAAAGGTAAATATTCCGAATAATTCCGCGTTACTAAATACCATAAAAATAGTATCGATGGATTCCTCTCACCCTCTACTACTCCTATCATGTGAATATTACTCGTGATTACACTCCTGTGCCCCACAATCTG
>NW_028234415.1:34947580-34952580 GCF_977035675.1 Penaeus japonicus | reverse complement strand
CATTTTATTGCAAAATCAAGATGTATTCAAATAATACCATTTTTCTCATTCTTACTATTCATGGTTTCCTTATAGGATCAGTTCTGTTATTCATATGTTTTAGAGTTTTTTTTCCTTCCTTTTCTTTTCGTTTTTTTTTTATTTCTATTTTTTCCCTCCTCTTCCTTTCTCTTCTATTTTTCCTTCTTCTCTCTCTCCCTCTTCCTTCTCCTCTCTCTTCTTTCATCTGCTCCTGAATCTCTTTCTGTGCTTCCTTCTTCTCTCCGTCTTTCTCATTTTTTATTTTTCTTCTTCTCCTCCTTCCTTCCTTCCTTCTCCTCACGCCACTCCTCCTCCTCCTCCTTTTTCCTCTCTTTATCTTCCCCTCTTCCTGCTACTCCTCCTCCTCCTCTTCCTCCTTCTCCTTCTCTTCTCTCCTCCTCCTCCTCCTCCTCCTCACTTTTTCCTCTCTTTATCTTCCCCTCTTCCTGCTACTTCTCCTCCTCCACTTCCTCGTTCTCCTTCTCTTCTCTCCTCCTCCTCCTCCTCACTTTTTCCTCTCTTTATCTTCCCCTCTTCCTGCTACTTCTCCTCCTCTTCCTCGTTCTCCTTCTCTTTTCTCCTCCTCCTCCTCTTCCTCGTTCTCCTCCTCCTCCTCACTTTTTCCTCTCTTTATCTTCCCCTCTTCTTGCTACTTCTCCTCCTCCCCTTCCTTGTTCTCCTTCTCTTCTCTCCTCCTCCTCCTCCTCCTCACTTTTTCCTCTCTTTATCTTCCCCTCTTCTTGCTACTTCTCCTCCTCCCCTTCCTTGTTCTCCTTCTCTTCTCTCCTCCTCCTCCTCCTCCTCGCTTTTTCCTCTCTTTATCTTCCCCTCTTCTTGCTACTTCTCCTCCTCCTCTTCCTCGTTCTCCTTCTCTTTTCTCCTCCTCCTCCTCCTCCTCACTTTTTCCTCTCTTTATCTTCCCCTCTTCTTGCTACTTCTCCTCCTCCCCTTCCTTGTTCTCCTTCTCTTCTCTCCTCCTCCTCCTCCTCCTCGCTTTTTCCTCTCTTTATCTTCCCCTCTTCCTGCTACTCCTCCTCCTCCTCTTCCTCGTTCTCCTTCTCTTCTCTCCTCCTCCTCCTCCTCACTTTTTCCTCTCTTTATCTTCCCCTCTTCCTGCTACTCCTCCTCCTCCTCTTCCTCGTTCTCCTTCTCTTTTCTCCTCCTCCTCCTCACTTTTTCCTCTCTTTATCTTCCCCTCTTCCTGCTACTTCTCCTCCTCCTCCTCTTCCTCGTTCTCCTTCTCTTTTCTCCTCCTCCTCCTCTTCCTCGTTCTCCTTCTCTTTTCTCCTCCTCCTCCTTTTCCTCGTTCTCCTCCTCCTCCTCACTTTTTCCTCTCTTTATCTTCCCCTCTTCTTGCTACTTCTCCTCCTCCCCTTCCTTGTTCTCCTTCTCTTCTCTCCTCCTCCTCCTCCTCTTCGCTTTTTCCTCTCTTTATCTTCCCCTCTTCTTGCTACTCCTCCTCCTCCTCTTCCTCGTTCTCCTTCTCTTCTCTCCTCCTCCTCCTCCTCCTCACTTTTTCCTCTCTTTATCTTCCCCTCTTCCTCGTTCTCCTTCTCTTTTCTCCTCCTCCTCCTCACTTTTTCCTCTTTATCTTCCCATTCTTCCTGCTACTCCTCCTCCCCCTCTTTCTCGTTCTCCTTCTCTTTTCTCCTCCTCGTCCTCTTCCTCGTTCTCCTTCTCTTTTCTCCTCCTCCTCCTCTTCCTCGTTCTCCTCCTCCTCCTCACTTTTTCCTCTCTTTATCTTCCCATTCTTCCTGCTACTCCTCCTCCTCCTCCTCCTCGTTCTCCTTCTCCTCTCTCCTCCTCCTCCTCCTCCTCACTTTTTCCTCTCTTTATCTTCCCCTCTTCCTCGTTCTCCTTCTCTTCTCTCCTCCTCCTCCTCCTCACTTTTTCCTCTCTTTATCTTCCCCTCTTCCTGCTACTTCTCCTCCTCCTCTTCCTCGTTCTCCTCTTTTCTCCTCCTCCTCCTCCTCACTTTTTCCTCTCTTTATCTTCCCCTCTTCCTCGTTCTCCTTCTCTTTTCTCCTCCTTCTCCTCCTCCTCACTTTTTGCTCTCTTTATCTTCCCCTCTTCCTGCTACTTCTCCTCCTCCTCTTCCTCGTTCTCCTTCTCTTCTCTCCTCCTCCTCCTCCTCACTTTTTCCTCTCTTTATCTTCCCCTCTTCCTGCTACTTCTCCTCCTCCACTTCCTCGTTCTCCTTCTCTTCTCTCCTCCTCCTCCTCCTCACTTTTTCCTCTCTTTATCTTCCCCTCTTCCTGCTCCTCCTCCTCCTCCTCTTCCTCGTTCTCCTCTTTCCTCCTCCTCCTCCTCCTCACTTTTTCCTCTCTTTATCTTCCCCTCTTCCTGCTACTTCTCCTCCTCCTCTTCCTCGTTCTCCTTCTCTTTTCTCCTCCTCCTCCTCCTCACTTTTTCCTCTCTTTATCTTCCCCTCTTCCTGCTACTCCTCCTCCTCCTCTTCCTCGTTCTCCTCTTTTCTCCTCCTCCTCCTCCTCACTTTTTCCTCTCTTTATCTTCCCATTCTTCCTGCTACTCCTCCTCCTCCTCTTCCTCGTTCTCCTTCTCTTTTATCCTCCTCCTCCCCCTCACTTTTTCCTCTCTTTATCTTCCCCTCTTCCTGCTACTCCTCCTCCTCCTCTTCCTCATTCTCCTTCCCTTTTCTCCTCCTCCTCACTTTTTCCTCTCTTTATCTTCCCCTCTTCCTGCTACTCCTCCTCTTCCTCTTCCTCGTTCTCCTTCTCTTCATTTTATCTCTTCCTATCCCATCTAAGATAATGATTCAAATCGCCAATGGATTACCTACAACAGACTGCATAGTTCTCTTCGAAATTGCAAATTGCAAATGGCTAATTGCATGAAATTCTAAACTGACAGAGGGACAGGTTAATATATGCAATTATCAAGTTTGCAAACGCATGATATAATTTCGATCAGTCATTGTTGTAGTTATTTTTTGTTTATCATTATTTTTATTCTTATTGATATGAATCTTATCAATTTGATTTATATCTTTAGATCATTATTATCACTTCTATCACCACCACATAATCCTGATAGCGATAATAATGGTTATTATAATTAAAGGCGATTGTGAATTGTTTTATCATCATCGCTGGTGCTATTATCATTATCATCATTATCCTAATCACTGTTCTTAAAACGAACATCCGATTTTCTCTTTATTATAATCCAAACTTAGAATTTACAATTAGAAGAAGGAGAAGGAGGAGGAGGAGGAGAAGATGAAGAAGAAGAAGAAGAGAATGAAGGAGAAGAATAAAGAGAAGGAGAAGGAGAATGATAAGAAGAAAAGGAGAAAGAAAAAGAAGAAGGAGAAGAAAAAGAAGGAGAGGGAGAAGGAGAAGGAGAAGGAGAAGGAGAAGGAGAGAAGGAAAAGGAGGAGGAGAAGGAGAAGGAGAAGGAGAAGGAGAAGGAGAAGGAGAAGGAGAAGGAGAAGAAGAAGAAGAAGACGAAGAAGAAGAAGGTAAAGAGAGGAAGAAGGAGAAGAAGAAAGAAACGGAGCAGAAGTAGAATAAGAAGTAGTAGTAGAAGAAGAAGAAGAAGAAGAAGAAGGAGAAGGCGCAGGGGAGAGGAGAAGGAGAAGGAGAAGGAGAAGGAGAAGGAGAGGAAGAAGGAGAAAACGAAAGAGAAGAAGAAGAAGAAGAAAGAGGAGAAGAAAAAGAAAAGAAGAAGAAGAAGAAGAAGAAGGAGAATGAGGAGAAGAAGACAAGATGAAGAAAAAAGTAAAGGGCAAACCAACAGAAAACGAACAAGATTGATTTTCCCGTTTTCTTTTTCAGTTTTCCTACATTTGTCCGACGAAATAAGCTCAAATTGAACGATTGATTGGGTTCCGATCACATAGATTACGCACAGGTCTTCTCCTTGTGTTGAGGAAATATTCTTTTATACGTTTGGGAAAAGGTTTATTGTGCCTGCCGATCGCAATTTGGAAGATTCAGATATCACTGGAAGGGATGGGGAGCGCACAGAAAACGGAACACTTTCTACGCGCTGGTAGGAAATTGTAGAAAACGAAGCCTTTTTTTTTTTTTTTTTTTTTTTTTTTTTTTTTTTTTTTTTTAATTAATTAATGACATGCGATGATTGTGATTGTTATTTGGTGTGATAATTGAAGTTAGTAACATCGAATAAAAAAAAATATATATATTGACTTTTTTTTTAACAGTGTGGAATGTAAATTTGGTATTTCTTGATAACAGTTGATTTTAACAATTATCAAAGAGTTTTTGATAATTGATAACATTAATCGCTTACAAATAGATTATATAAATCAATTATGATTACTATTGTAATGAAAATTGCGAAAATGACATGGAATAATTGTAATTATATGTGATTGTAAAAAAATATTTGACGGTTTGAATAAGCTATCTCTATGATATAATCTTTAGTGAACATAGCTATGTAGTTCCAACAATGATTTGATACTATAATTACTTATCTTGTGTATACTGTGTACTTATTGTGTATACTGTTATCCAAAACTTGCAAAAATCTTCATGTCCAAAGCGACTGGGATTTCTGTATGTTTTATATATTTCTATATATTTATATAAAAGAAATTCACATTCAAACACACACTCACAAGCACACACACACACACACACGCACGCACGCACGCATGCACACACACACACACACACACTCACGTCAAAGACCTGAATTACTCTTTATTTCGTTCTGTTAATATTTGACCAAATTTAATTACGTATTCTCTTTAATATTTTGTTGTACTATGAATTTAATTCCTTTGATTAATTCAATTTTCTGGAGTTTTATATATATTTCAAAAGAAAAGTTTGAATACTTTATGAATATGAGAACAAGGAAGGGGGGGGAGGAGGAAGGGGAGGGGGAACGAAAGGTTAAGAGGAGGAAGGGGGGGAAGATTAGGAGGAGGGGTAGTGGAGAGAATGAGGGGGGAGGGGAGAGAAGGAGTAGGGGTAATGTATGTGGAG
>NW_028234415.1:34905080-34907580 GCF_977035675.1 Penaeus japonicus | reverse complement strand
ACCAACTTCACCACCTCCCTCTCCCTCACTTCACTTCCTTCCCTTCCCTCTCCCGCACTCCCTAACCTGCCCTTTCCTCCTCCTACTCGCCCCACCCTCTCCTCTCCCCCTCCTCACTAATGTCACGAACTCCCTCTCCCCCACCCCATTCCCCTCCCCTTCCCTTTCCCCCTCTCCCCCTCCTCGACAACTCCCCTTCCCTTTCCCACCAGTCATCCCTCTCCTCTCCTCCCCTCCCTCTCCACCCTAAGATATCTCTCTTTTCTTTCCTTTTTCCTTATTTAGCTTCGTCTACATGAGAAGCTTATATAATGTTGTTGTCAGCGTGTCTCTTTTCGTTTTATAAGACTTAAGCTTCAAACTTTTGTAATACTATTATCCTGTGCTTACCGAAGGCTGTTGCACATGATAAGGCTATTTCTACACTACATGATACATCAAAATGCTATCATACACTACGATTACTTTCACGCACTTCTGAAAGCTACGGTTATAAACATTAGCCTGTTAGTATACACTGCAAACACACTCCAGAACACACTCCATCACATGTCTTTTGCTTTTCTGAATATCACTACACACTTCAGAATACTAATACACAGTTCAGAGTGTTCCTGCACTTCAGAATGACTTTATAAACTTCAGAATCGGGATACGATAAACTTCAGCATACTGTCATAGACTTCACAATGCTATTACACACTATTTATTACATTTCCCACACATATGACTTTACAAAACGACTTTGACTCCCTTAAAGGGCTTCAAAGTAACGGAGAGTCAGTGTCACTGAACTTGCATGACTTTCGGTAATGACAAGACCTCACTGAATTCCTTCGACTCGCAGCATAAGAATTTTGCCGTGATGTTGAATTGAAGATTCGAATTGATGAGTTTTTTTCTTTTCTTTTCTTTTTTCATTTTATTCGGTCACCTTTGTTTGTGTGTCTGTCTATCTCTTTCTCTGCTTTCTTTGTTTGTCTCTCTCTGTCGGCTTACTTATATCCCCATCTGTCTCATGCTCTGTTTCTTTGTTTTTGTTATCTCTCTCTCTCATCATCATTCCCGCTCCCGCTCCCACTCCATTCTCTCTCTCTCTTTCTCCCTGTCTCCTTCTCTCTCTCTTTCTCTCTCTCTCTCTCTCTCTCTCTCTCTCTCTCACACACACACACACACACAGACACTCTCTCTCTCTCTCTTTCTCGTCCTAGCCCTAGCTCCCACTATCCTCTGCCTCTATCTCTGTGGCTCCCTATCTCTCATTCTTTCTCACCCTCCCACTATTATTTGTCTATCTATTTTCCTGTTTGTCTCTCTCTGTGCCCCCCCCCCCCCTGCTCCCTCTCCCTCTTACTCTCCTTTATTCATCCTCTATCTCCGCCTTTCTATCTCTCTCTCTATCTATCTATCTCTTAATCTCGCTCTCTCTCTCTCTCTGCCTCTCCTTCGCTCCTACCCTCCCCTACCCTCTACCCTTATCTGCTCCCATCTCTCTCTCTCTCTCTCTCTCTCTCTATTCTGCCAATCTATTTTCGAAGCAAGTCAGGTGTATCAGCTCATACAAAATGGATTTCCCTTGCGGTCACCGCGGCCTTCTGTGGGGCGAATCTTTTCCTGTTTCAGCCTCTGTTCGGTCAAGTCCCATGTGGTTTAAACTGGTGTTAAATTGTGTCCCAGACTGGGGCTTAAAATGTCTACCCTGGGGTTCTAAATTGGGACTCACAATATATTTGCCCAGATTGTCAAAATTAACTCAAAACAGCTCTAAACTGGTTTTAAATGCCATAGCTGATCGTAAACAGCCTTGATATTTCAAATCATAAACGGTGTATACTGACATAATCTGTATCCAAAAATGCTCTAAACTATTTTAAACTGGCTATGTCTAAATTTTATCAACCTGTATCTCTCTGTGTCTTAAATTATCCTAAAATTACCATAAAGTAGCCTAAAGAATCTAAATTGTGGTCTAATTGGATCTTAACTGTTCTAAGTCCCATAAAGTATACCAAGCTGTTCTAAACAATCTTAAATTGTGCTCTACACTAACCTAAACTATTCTAAAACTGATCTTTACTGTGCCCTAAAGTGTCATAAACAATCATATGTCTTGTGCTAATCTATTTCCAACTATAATAAACTATATCGCCCATATCTTCAATTGCCATAAACAGTGAAATCGCTTTCAAACAATGCTAAATAATCTTAGAACTGGGACCCCAATTCGCAGAAAATAGGCTTGGGTATTCCCAGCCTATCCTAACCTTTCCCAGTCCATCCCAAAAGGATCTACTCATTCCCAGTCTATCCCAAATAGTCCTGTTCATTCCCAGCCTATCCTAATCTTGCTCAATCCATCCCAAAAAGGTCTATTCATTCCCAGTCTATCCCAAATAGTCCTGTTCATTCCCAGCCTATCCTAATCTTGCTCAGTCCATCCCACATAGACCTACTCACCCCTATCCTATCCTGACCTACTCCAGTCCTAGCCATTTCTTAA
>NW_028234415.1:34867580-34870080 GCF_977035675.1 Penaeus japonicus | reverse complement strand
CAAACTTGTGTCCATAAGCTTTTGTTAATATACAGCAAAGATATAGCGCTTCAAATGTTTCTCTTTGTAAACAACAATTACCTGAGCGTAGGATTACAATTTTTGTTATTAGTATGAAGCCAAATTCATGACGTAAATACATATCAAAGCTAAGTAGTAGCATTGTCAAAGCCATACAAATACACAAGATTTATAGCAGGTGAGAAGATATTCGAGAAAAAATAATCTTGGAGTATATATATAGAAAAAAATTATCAAAAAAAGAAAAGAAAAAGAAAAAAGAAAAAGCAATAGAAACATATACTCATACAAAGTACATAGTGGAATAAAGTCTATTACAAGGGAATATTCAATGAGATTGAGAGTCTATTGAACAAAATATTTCCAAAGACCTGAAAAGGAGTAGTTATTTTACTCGAAAGGCCATAGGCATGTGTTCTCTTTATAAATGTAAATAAAAGTTTTAAACTAATTTACTTCAAGACGTTAAGCCCGTCTAGTTTTAGATGTTAAATAAAGAAAAGTGGATTAAAAAAAGGGAGAGGGGAGAAGTAGAGAATAAAAGGGGAGAAGGGGAAAATGGAAAAGAGAAGCAAGAGGGGAGGGGGGAAAACGGAAGAGAGAGAAATGGGAAGGGGGAAAAGGGGTAAAAGGGAAGATAAAAACGAAGATAAGAAAGAGAAAGGTAGAAAAAAAAAGAGATAAAGAAAAATAAGAAATGGAAACAAGACAAAAACAAAAGAACAATAAAACAAACAAACAAAAAGTAAGGAAGACAGGGAGAAAGACGCAGAGAGAAGAGGAATAAACAGAAAGAACGTGAAAAACAAGAAAAAAAAAAAGAAAAACAGAAAAACACACAGAAACATGAAAACAGAGAGAGAATGAAATGGGAGAAGCGAATAAAGAGAGACACAGAGAGAAACAAGAATAAAGAGAGAATCCAAGGAATAGCAAAAAGGAGAAAGAGAAAGAAAAGGAGGACCTCATTATGAATGAGAAAAAAGAGGAACACAGAATCCCAAGAGAACGAAACAACGCAGACACGACAACCGCTTCAACGCCCCGTGTTCGCTAAACCAATTCCAGACATCGTGTCCTCTTCGCTAATCGTGATACAGTTCGTTAACTGAGAAACGATTCGATAACTGGGAATGAGTTCGTTTATCGGGGACGTGTCCGTTGGAGGAAAAAGAAACCGTTCCTTTTATCGTGGAAGCAGTTCGGTTGAATGGCGATTTAGAAACTTAGGGGGGGATCGGATGAATAATCGATTTAGGGAAGGGTGTAAATGTTTGTTTGTCTCTCTCTCTCTCTTCCCCCCCTCTCTCTCTCGCCCCCTCTCCCTCCCTTCTCTCTCGCCCCCTCTCCCCCCCCTCTCTCTCTCTCCCTCTCCCCCTTCTCTCTCTCTCTCTCGCTCGCTTACTTCCTCTCTCTCTTTCTATCGTTCTCTCCTTCTCTTAATCTCTCTCTCTTCATATCTGTCTATCTCTCGCTCTTCTTCCTTCCCTTTATTCTTTTTCTACATATCTCTGTCCAATACTCTCTCTTCCTCTCTTTCATCCTTTCTCTCTTGCTTGCTCGTTCGCTCGATCTTTCTCTCTTTTCATTTTTCTCTCGATATCTGGCTAACCATCTATATATTTACCTGTATCCCTATGTGTGTATGTATGTATATGTATGCATTGATTTATCTGTACATATGCACACACACAAAACACACACACACACGCACACACACATATATCTATCTATCTATGTATATATATGTATATGTATATATATATATATATATATATATATATATATATATATATATATATATATATATATAATACACACACACACACACATATCATCAGCCTGTATCAATCCACTGCAGGACGTAGGCCTCTCTCAATCTTTTCCAGTCATTCCGGTCTTGTGTCCTCTGATTCCAGTTCACTCCTGCGAATTTTGCTATTTCATCCCGCCATCTAGTCATTGGTCTTGCCCTGGGTCTCTTTGTGTCGCGTATTACCCATTCTGTTGTTTTCTTTGTCCACCTGTTGTCCTGTCTCCGATATATGTGTCCAGCCCACTGCCACTTTTTCTTCTTGATGGTCTTGAGTATATCCTCTACTTTTGTTTGCTGCCTGATCCATGTGGCCCTTTTCTTGTCTCTTAATCTAACTCCAAGCATAAGCCTTTCCATTCCTCTTTGGGCGCTTACTAATTTCCTCTCGAGTGCCTTGGTCGTAGTCCATGTCTCTGATCCATATGTCATGACGGGGAGGACGCATTGGTCAAAAATCTTTCTCTTTAGACATAGTGGCAGGCGACTTCGTAATATATTACTATGTTTACCGAAGGCACTCCAACCTAGTCTGATTCGCCGTTTTATCTCGGCTTCGCAGGATGTACTCGACTGGATGAGTTGCCCTAGGTATACATACTCGTTCGCTGCTTCTAGTACCTCGCCCTGTATATGTATTTGCTTAACTGGGGTTCGACTGTTGAA
>NW_028234415.1:34855080-34860080 GCF_977035675.1 Penaeus japonicus | reverse complement strand
ATTATATATATGTATGTATAATATATATATATATATATATATATATATATATATATATATATATTATATATATATATATATATATAATATTATATAAATATATATATATATAATATATGTATATACGTATATACATATATATACATACATACATATATATATATATATATATATATATATATATATATATATATATACATATATGTATATACGTATATACATATATATAATATATATATAATATATATATATATATATATATATATATATATATATATATATATATATATACATATTTGTATATATATACATATATATACATGTATATATATATAAACATATATATTTATATATATATACATATACATATTATATATATATATATATATATATATATATATATATATATATATATATATATATATATATATATATGTATATATATGTATATATATATAAATGAATATATCTATTTATATATATATATATATTTATATATATGTTTATATATAAATACATATATATGTATATATATCTATATGTATATACATATATATATATATATATATATATATATATATATGTACATACATACATATATATATATATATATATATATATATATACATATATTTATATATATATATATATATATTTATACATATGTATATGTATATATATATATATATATCTATATATACATATGTATATATATGTATATATACATATGTATATACATATATATATATATATATATATATATATATATATATATATATATATATATATGCATGTATATATGATCTGGTTTATGCCTTGACGCTCCAATTTTTCTCTAAGGGGTAGGACGGTGTATTCGAAGGACTTTGGATTAATCGGTGAGAGAGCGTTACCTTAGGCCGATGCGCCCCCCCCCCACCCCCTCCTTGCCAGTACATGGTCTCTCTATCATCATAGAACCAACGATATGAACTGGGGTTAATGGGTAGCTTTGGGGAGGTAGTCTGCCAGTCTACCTCTCCGAGAGAGTTATGAGCAGCGTAACTATTGAGAGATGCCCAACCATCCAGGGGCTGGATTCATTAACATAAGATTTATTAAGCGATGATAAGTCTCCTGGTAAGGGTAAATCGACTTTACCTCCGTAGGTTGATAGTATATCGATTCCGCCAATCGGCGAGTACCTTACATGATTCTTTAGGCTCCTTTGACCAATCCCGTGACATGTAAACAAAGCCTGATCCAGCTGCGAGATTTTCTTGTTTCAAGGAAGAAATGATAAAGATTTCATCTGTGTAAAATCATTCCTATATAAATTCATTTCCTAGAAAACATAATCTATTGCATGATCATATAGATCATATATAATGTAATGGTTTTCAAGAAAACATAATATTTTTTCTCTTTGCAGTCAAAATATAAAAAACAATGGCTCCACGCAATGGAGGTGTTATTTGTATCGACCTTTTCCAAAAAGAAGTGCCAATCAAATCTTTCAAATGAATTAAAATGATGAATAATTGTATTTAAATTAATGCAAACACAAAAGTAAACAAACTGAGGTGCAGTTTGTACTTCAATATAAATATAGAGTGATAAAGATAAAGAAGTGCAATTTATAAATTGGTTTCATTATTATTATCTGTGTTCATTATTTGTGGGGAATGTATTTTGCCAGAGGTTCAATGGGCGTGGAGGCCACTTCAATATTTATTGTCCTTTTCCGATAGGCGCGGTTGCTGCTTCAATCGTTTATTGAACTCTAACGTATGAATCGCCAATTATTGAATCAAATAACTTTTATTTATTTATATATGTGATGTTTTTAACTATGTCATAGAAATGAAATATGTTTGAATTAGTCAAAGTGTCTATTCCATGTATTATTTTAAATGTCATTATAGGCCTATGACTTTCTGCAAGTTTACCCTAGACTGCGTGAACATTATTCTCGCTTATTCCCTGTTAATTTTCTATATTTTTGTCAAGTTCATATGAAAATGAACAGTTGCCATCATTCTGATCATAATAGGTGTACATCAAAACTAAAGTGTTGCCTTAAATGTTGATTTTTGTTGAGATAAAGCCTGAGGAGTGAGTCGTCGCTGTAGTTGCCAGTGGACATACCAGTGCTCCAACCACTGGTAAATTTAGCATTGTATTCTATCATGATAAGTTGTTCATGAATACCGATGCGGTCTGTTTACCGTCATAATTGTAGTTACCAGCGTATTTATCATGGTAAGTGCGTTGATGAATCCAGCCCTGGCAGGGTGAGACAAGAGAAAATACCCCGGGTAAGTGGACACCAAGCTATTACAAGGTATTGAAAGCTGATAAATGCCGATGATTATTTACATACAGGTAAATCATGAACAGCTAACTCAACTAAAAATAATGACTTGTTTAAAGATAGGAAGCCACTTGAGCAGGCTAGTTGTATAAGCAATCCAGGGGCTGGATTCATCAACGCACTTACCATGATAAATATGCTGGTAACTACAATTATGATTGTAAACAGACCGCATTGGTATTTATGAACAACTTACAATGGTAGAATACAATGCTAAATGTACGGTTGGTTGGAGCACTGGTATGTCCACTGGTAACTACAGTGACGACTCTCTCCTCAGGCTTTATCTCAGCATAAAAATAACATTTAAGGCAACACTAGTTTGCATGTACACCTATTATGATCAGAATGAGGGCAACTGTTCATTTTCATATGAACCTGACAAAAATAAAGAAAATTCACAGGAAATAAGCAAGAGTAATATTCACGCAGCCTCGGGTAAATTTGCAGACAGTCATAGGCCTACAATAACATTTAAAATAATACATGGAATTGATAATTTGACGAATTCAAGCATATTTCATTTCAATGACATTGTTAAACAACACTAAATATATAAATGTTATTTGATTCAGAATTTGGCGATTCATAAGTTAGAGTTCAATAAACGATTGAAGCAGCAACCACGCATATCGGAACTCTGGAAAAGGACAATAAATATTGAAGTGGCCTCCACGCCTATCGAACCTCTGGCAAAATACAAGCTCCACAAATAATGAACAAGACGTTTTGGACTGACAAATAGCCAGGGAGGCCTTTAGAGAACACAAATAATAATCAACCCAATTTATGTTTATTGTATTTTTTTTTTTAATTGCGATTATCGTACTATATTCATATTGAAGAAAGTACAAACTGCATCTCACTGTTTGTTTATTTTTGTGTTTGCATGAATTTATATACAATTATTCATAATCTTATTCATTTGAAAGGTTTGACTAGCATTTCTCTTTGGAAAACATTGATATAAATAACACCTCCATTACGTGTAGCCATTGTTTCTTTTCTTTTGACTACAACCTATAAAAAAGAAGAAAAATAGTATGTTTTTTAAAAACCATTACATTATATCTGATCCATAAAATCATGAAATAGAATATGCTTTCTAGGGAATAAATTTATATAGAAATAATTTTACACAGAATAAATCTTTATCATTTCTTTCTTGAAACGAAAATCTCGCTGCTGATCAGGCTTTGTTCACATGTCCCGGGATTGGTCAAAGCAGCCTAAAGAATCATGTAAGGCGCTCGCTGATTGGCGGAATCGATCCACCATAGTTACAATCAAACTACGATGGTAAAGTCGATTTACCCTTACCAGGCGACTTGCTTTCGCTTTGTAAATCCCAACTTCACCATGGCTGGTAAACGTGCTGATAATTGACCACTAGTAAATGCCTTACAATGATATGTTAATGAATCCAGCCCCAGGGGCCGGATTCACTAACTCACTTACAATGGCAGATACGCTGAGTAACTACAATTATGATTGTAAACAGACCGCACCGGAATTCACGAATAACTTACCATCGTAGATACAATCCTAAATTTACCAGTGGTCAGAGCCCTGGGGCCGGATTCACTAACGCACTTACCATGATAAATACGCTGGTAACTACAATTATGATGGTAAAAAGACCACATCGGTATTCATGAACAACTTACCATGATAGAATACAATGCTAAATTTACCAGTGGTTGGAGCACTGGTATGTCCACTGGCAACTACAGCGATGACTCTCTCATCTCGCTTAATCTCAGCAAAAAATCAACATTTAAGGCGACACTTTAGTTTGCATGTACACTTATTATGATCAGAGTGATGGCAACTGTTCATTTTCATATGAATATGACAAAAATCAATAAAATTCACAGGAAATAAGCGAGAATAATGTTCATGCAGCTTCGTCATAGGCCTACAATAACTGAAAATAATACATGGAATTAATAATTTGACAAATTCAAACATTTTGTTTTAATAACATTCAGCTGAAAAATAGTAAACATATAAATATATAAATTATTTTTGTGTTTGCATTAATTTAGATACAATTATTCATAATCTTAGGGTTTGATTGGCATTTCTTTTTGGAAAACGTTGATACAAATAACACCACCATTGCGTGGAGCCATTGTTTCTTTTCTTTCGACTGCAATCTAAAAAAAAAAAAAAAAAAGTATGTTTTTGAAAACCATTACGTTATATATGATCCATAAGATCATGTGATAGAATATGCTTTCTAGGAAATTAATTTATATAGAAATAATTTAACACAAGAAATCTTTATCATTTCTTGAAAAAAAAGTCTCGCTGTTGGATCAGGCTTTGTTTACATGTCACGGGATTGGTCAAAGGAGCCTAAAAAATTATGTAAGGCGCTCGCTGATTGGCGGAATCGATTTACCAGAGTTACCATCAAATTACGGTGATAAAGTCTATTTACCCTTACCAGGCGACTTATCATCGCTTGATAAATCCCACTTTGCCATGACTGGTAAACGCTCTGGTAGTTGACAGCTGGTAAATGCCTTACCATCGTATGTTAGTGAATCCAGCCCCTGGTAAGTCCGCTGGTGACTTCAGTAACAGTGACAGCTTTCTCTTCACGCTTTGTCTCGGCCAAAAGTCAAGATTTAAAGCGACA
>NW_028234415.1:34847580-34850080 GCF_977035675.1 Penaeus japonicus | reverse complement strand
CTCCTCCTCTCCCTCTTCCGTCTTTTTCCCCTCCCCCTCCTCCTCTTTCGTCTTCTCTCCTTTTACCTCCTCCTCCTCCTCTTCTCCCTCTTCCCTCTTCCCCTCCTCTTTCTCTTCTGTCTTCTCCCCTTTCTCCTCCTCCAACTCTTGTCCCTGGAGTACCGAGATCCTTAACAAAGGGGCCAAGCAGATCAGACTATAAACATCAAAACAAATCTATTTATCATAGGAACTCTTTCGCTATATTTCTGTCTGCTTGTCTGTCTGTCTCTACTCCCTTTCTCTCTCTCCCTCCTCCCTCATTCCATCCCCCACCCCCCTCTCTCTCCCTTCCGCTTCCCTTTCTCTCTCTCTCTCTATTTTTCCTATTTGCCTTGAAATTTTGCATTTGCATCGTCTCCTCTTTCTTTTCATTATTTCAACCTCCATACCCCCCGATAACCCCCCCCCCACACACACACACATCCCAAGCGGGATCTAGAACCGACAACCCAATTTTTTTCAACCAGACAACTTTATATCCCATTCATTATTTGCCCTCGAGCCCTCTTTGGCACTCTCTCCTCTTACTCAGTCGATGGCATCCTCTCCCCTCCCTTCACTGAGTCCCTGGCACCCTCTACTCTCCCCCCCTTCTCTCCTCCCCTCTCTGGCACCCTCTACCCTCCTTTCTCTCCTCCCCTCACCCACAACCTAGTACCCTCCCCCTTCACCCTCCGGTACTGGCACTCTCTACCCGCACCCTCTCCCTTCTCCCCCCAAGCCTTGGCACTGCCCTCTCTCCTCGTCGAGTGCCATACCTCTTATCTTCTTATGACATCTGATTTCTTTTCGACACACAGCCACTGGCACTCCTCCTCGCAGCCTATGGCACTTCTCTCAAGTGGCCTGCATTTTTGCATTCGCTGTCTCCCTTCTGTGGATCTCTCTCTTGCTCTGCATGTTCGTTTGTCCGTTTGCCTGTCTGTCTGTCTGTTTTTTCTCTCTCTCTTTCTCCTGCTCTCATTTTCTCTCTCTCTCTCACTACATACATACATACATACATATATATATATATATATATATATATATATATATATATATATATATATATATATTCACACACACACATATTTATACACACACACACACACACACACATATATATATATATATATATATATATATATATATATATATATATATATATAATATATTATATATATATATATATATATATATATATATATATATATATATATATATATATATATATATATATATATATATATATATATATATATATATATATATATATATATATATATATATATTTATGTATATATATAAGAAGAAACTAGGATGGTGTCCAGATGTTTGTGTTTACGCGATCTACAATAACACAGCATAGAGATAACATTAGGGTATCCTGTTCTGAGAGTTTCTTAGATATATAATATCTAATGTTTGATATATCTTTCATTTGAAACATTATATTACAATGAAGCAAAATTCTCCTCATTAACTTGCGTACGTCGTATAATTAGATGAGCATGATTTTAATTAATGTCATTCCATTAGATATAACAGAAACTCAAAGGCAGTTGGAATGACGTTCAAAGCTAGCTTTTATGAAAAAGTAGAATATTATGCTAAATCCCATTTGGCAACATAACCCTACAAAGAAAAAAAATATATATATATACATATATATATAAATCGAACACATAAATGACCTGTTTAAATATGATGGAATAACCTTAATTTGCATATTTATCAAAAGTTGTGCATGAAATATACAGTATTCAAGAAGCACAAACAGTGAGTCTAATAGTCTAATAGGTATCAAACTCACTGATATGTGATATGGCATTCATAGTAAGATATTAAAGATTTGGAAATACATACATAAGACATTAAGAGTTCACTTCTATCAGCCTTGGTTTAAATTCTCTTTCTTGCCTTTTCACTGTTGCTGTTGCTGCTGCTATTGCTTCTTACGCCCACCATCCCGAGGTCGATCCCTAAAGGGAAACTCGTTATAACATGTCTTGACTTGCCTTACTAAAGACTTGACATGATCATAATTTTTTTTTTTTTTTTTTTTTTTTTTTTTTGCGTTTCCTGTTTCTACACTGCATCTAACTTACTATCATTTTTTCTCTCTCTCCCTCTACCTATCTTTCGTATCATTAAGCATTTAACTTTTTCTATCGTTATCATCATCATTATCATTAATGTAATTATTATCATCGTTATTATCATTTGAATTATCATTATTATTATTGTAATTAACATCACCATTAGTATTACTATTGTTATCATCATTGCAATAACAAATGGTATAAATTTTGTTTTTTATTCTTATAATTTCTACTGTTATCATTATCATTATCACTGTTATCATCATCATTATAGCTGATATCATTATCATTCTGATAATCGCATTCATCAGCATCATCATCACGATTATTATCACATCCTTTTCTCATCATTGCCATCATCAGTATCATCATTATCC
>NW_028234415.1:34817580-34822580 GCF_977035675.1 Penaeus japonicus | reverse complement strand
TGGCCGGTTGAACACTTATGGACGTGCAATCTTATCCTTCATTCTTTGGTGCTGTGGCGTCGTGTAGAGCGTGTGTCGGGCGCGTTTGTCCGAGTGTTAAGGGGGGTGAATTTATTATAGTTTTTTAATTTGTGTGATTAGTATGTGACATATAAATTTTGAGTCATGTAATGACGGTTGATTAAGAGTTTTGCGTGTTGAGTTGTTAATGTCTGTATTTGTCCGTATGATGTTGTCTGATTTGTATTAAGTTTAAGTATGTTTTGTGTTAGATATATATTTGTGTTGATGAATAGATAGTTTTTTAGTTGTTAAATTTTATTATAAGTGTTGTTCTTGTTAGTTAGGTAGATATATTTTACGAGTTATAGTGTGGTTTGTGTGTTGTGTGTGTGTGTTGTGTGTGTTGTGTGTGTGTGTGTGTGTGTTGTGTGTGTGTGTGTGTGTGTGTGTGTGTGCGTGTGCGTGTGGGCGCGTGTGTGTGTGTGTGTGTGTGTTGTGTGTGTGTGTGTGTGTGTGTGTTGCGAAAGCTAGATTGAGGAAGAGATGGAGGGAAGAGAGAGAGAGAGATAAAGGTGGAAGAAGAGGAAGTAGAGAAAGAAGAGGAAGAAATGGGTGAGGGAAATGCGGAGAAAGAGAGAGAGAGAGAGAGAGAGAGAGAGAGAGAGAGAGAGAGAGAGAGAGAGATAAGTTATACCGCCCCCCCCCCCTCACACACCTCTCTCTCTCTCTCTCTCTCTCTCTCTCTCTCTCTCTCTACTGCTCTCCCTCCTCTTCTCTTTGTCTCTTTCTTTCTTTCGCACAAATAAGCAGACAAAATCCCACCAAGAGACTGTTAGAATTTGCCTGTCGTAAATATGACGATTAAGGTTGATAAAAAAAAAAAAAAAAAAAAAAAATGGAACGTATTCAATTTGCAAATCGTCTTATATAAAGAAAAAATAGTTGCATTACGTAGAACTTTTGCAATGATTCTGAACGATAATGTCTTTATCTGCTACGTTGTCTTTTATTTTACTTTGTTTAAAAAAAAAAAAGTGAAAGAAGTGTAGATGCATTTACGTACCGGGCCTACACTTTCACTTAAATTATTTCGGGTTCTCCTTTTGTGTTCTGTATTCTCTATTCCTCCTTTCGTCTCTCTCTTCTTCAAAGTTTTTTTTTTTCTTTTTCTTCTCTCTCCTATCTCCTCTTCCCTTCCGTTCTGCGTTGTTCTTCCCCCTCTCTTTTCTACCTTTCTCCCCTTTTTCTTCTCTTTCCGTCTACCTCTCTCCTTTCTCCCCTCTCCCCTCTTCGCATTCTCTCTCTCTCCATTCCTCTTCATCCTCTCGCTTCTCTTATCCTCTACACTGGCTACCATCCACCATTTTCTTAAATTTGCATACCGGGTATTGAATCTTTTAAGAAATTATTCTAGCTAATGCCCTCGACCTGAGGAAGGTATTCAACTCCTAATCTCATGATACTAAACATAACAATTATGGCATAGAAGACAAAACAATTCTATAAAAAGAAATTGTCTTTGTAAAGAATTGCAAATACCTATACCATAAAGAATGATAATATTGTCATTAAGATAGACTGAAACATTACAGTGTATGTTGATGCAAATGTTTATTTTTCTTATCATCTCCTGGTGTTGATGGCACTGTGCGTATCAAGAATCAACATCCAGATTGAATGAGAGAGTAGGTTAAGAGCCGCGTGCTTATCAAAACTAAATTTGTATCGATGTTCATTACACGAAAACGGCGTCTGCTTAATGAAATGTCATTATCAGACTATTAACGTCTCTCGATTCCCGAGCTAAATATCTCAGCAATACCCTTGACAACAGACTAAACTAGACCTCCCACGGTTTCGATACCAAAAACAAAATTATATAAAAATTACGGACTACTGTACAAAGCACGTACGTAGCTCACAAGATATGTTCTAGTCCTATTACAAAAACCTCCTGTAACCATATCTTATAACAAGAATGTACTTTCTAGGGCGCCCCGTTGAAAGCTTACCCCGGCCAGGTACTGTGACGCAGACACGAACATTACGTAATATGTTTTGACGTTGGTCTGTTCAGCCCTTTTATTCTAACGGCAGGAACTATTCACACTGAATGAGATTTATGAATAGTTCGTCACTATTTGAAAGACACTGAACGAATACAGTCAATTCACAACGGACTCTAGCAATATATCATATTTTTCAACAGGAAACACTCTTTAGGTAGCGATCCCACCTTACCGAACGGTCCACACGTAACAATATATCAAATATGAAGGCAGCAAAGCGTGGAACACATTACCGGCTAATTTCAAACTTCATCGCAAGATCAATGTATTTGGGAAACAGATAAAGGGATTGTTGCAATAGCCATCCAGTCTGTCTTTTTTTTATTTCTTTTTATTGTTTACCTTTGATACCTTTGGTACGTATTTGGTACCTGATATGTGTGTTGCATTTACATATTTGTTATATCTATATATCTATATATATATATATATATATGTATGTATATGTATATATATATATATATATATATATATGTATTATATATATATATATATAAATATATATATATATATTTATATATATATATATATATAAATATATATATATATATATATATATATATATATATATATATACAGTATATATGTTTATATATATATATTTTTTCCTTTTTTTTCTTTTTTTTTTCGTGACCATATTCATTGTTTAACTAAATGATTATAGTAGATAATACATTTTTTTTTTGGGGGGGGGGGGATAGCCTTGGTTGAACAGTTTGGCGTCAGGGAAAAGTTTACAGTTTTATCAAATGTATATGCATGTTTTCTGTATGACAACAACTTCAATGAATGAGAATCTGACTCTCCTTTTCTCTTTCTCTCCTCTGTCTGTTCTTCCCCTCTCTACACTCTCTCCTATTTCCCCTTTCTCCTCTCTCCTCTATCCCCTCTCCTCTCCATTCTACCTTCTCTCGCCTATCTGTCTTTCCCCTCTCTCCTCTCTGCTCTCCCCCCCCCCTCTCTCTCTTTCCCCTCACTCCTCTCTGCTCTTCCCTCTCTCTTTCTCTTTTTCCCCTCTCTCCCCTTCCCTTCTGTCTCTCCCCTCCATCTCCTCTCTCTTCTTTACTCTCTCTCTCTTCCCTCTTTCTTCTCTCTTCTTCCCCTCTTTCCTCTTTCCCCTCTATCTGTTCTCCTATTTCATTTTTTTCC
The DNA here is from genome assembly GCF_977035675.1 of Penaeus japonicus. Taxonomy (NCBI): domain Eukaryota; kingdom Metazoa; phylum Arthropoda; class Malacostraca; order Decapoda; family Penaeidae; genus Penaeus; species Penaeus japonicus. The sequence goes on along the minus strand of NW_028234415.1, from coordinate 34,819,359 downwards.
TCTCTCTTTTATTCTCCCCCTCTCCTCTCCATTTTCCCCCTCTCTCCTCTTTATTCTCTTCACCCCCTCTCGCTCCTCTCCTCTCTCCCCTTCTTCCTCTCTCCTCTCTCTTCTTTTTCCTCTCTGTCTCTCCTGTCTCCTATATCCCCTCTCTCTTCTCTCTCTCCATTCACTCTCCGCTTCTTTCTCTCTCCTCTTTATTCTTCTCCTTCTCTCTCTTCATTTCTCTTCTTACCTGTCCCTCTCCCCCTCCCCCCCCCCCCTCCCCCTCTCTCTCTCTCTCTCTCTCCCTCCCTCCCTCCCTCCCTCCCTCCCTCTCTCTCTCTCTCTCTCTCTCTCTCTCTCTCTCTCTCTCTCTCTCTCTCTCTCCCTCACTCCCTCCCTCCCTCCCTCCCTCTCTTTCTCTCTCTCTCTCTTCCCTCCCCGCATGTCTTCTTAACGAACCTGACTAATCATAAAATCACATATCAAAGATAACTAGCATGAAAATATTGAAATGGAGCTTAGGTCTTCTTTAATAAATGTAAATGGAATGTTTGGGTGTGAAGACGATATCAGTGATAAAAAATGTTTGTAATGGTACTATTAGCTGTGGTGGTAGTTTTAGTTGTAGTAATAGTAGTTTCTGTAGTAGTAGTAGTAGTAACAATAGTTGTAGTAATGGTAGTAGTGGTAATTGTAGTTGTTGTGGTAGTTACATGACTAATAAGAGTTGTTGTAGTAAGAATAGAGTAGTATTAATAATAATAGTTGTTGTTGTATTCATATGACTCATCGACCTAGTTGTAGTAATAGTAGTAGTAGAAGTTGCTGTTGTAGTAAAAGTAATAGTAGAAATAAATGTAGCATAAGTAGCAGTTGTTTCAGCAGCAGTAATAGTAGTGGTAGTATCAGTAATAGTAGTATAAGTATCAGTAGAATTCGTTATCGTTGCTGTTATAGTAGTGATAGTAATAATCATAGTAGTCGAGGTAATTGTAATTAGATTGGTCGCAGTAATAAAAAGTAATATGAATCAAAATCAGAATAAGAAAAGCAGTAGTATATATGATTCGTTAAATATTGATTAGGAAAAATATAGTATCAGGGCGTAATACGGAAATAGAAAGATAGGGAAGAGAGATTAAGGAAAATAAGGAACAAGATATTTTGGGATTTGGAATCAGGAATAAGGAAGGATAAGGGATGTAAGACTAAGAAATACAAGGATTAGGAATACGATGATCAAGGAATGGAAGGGATATGATAATAAAGCACATTAGGAATGAATGAAAATAGATAATATAAGCCAGATAGATACCTGAAGAAGAGACAAGGGTAAAGATAAGGATAAGATAATCAGGAATAAGGGATAAGGGATAAAGGGTGAAAAAGATTAAGATTAATAACCATTTGACTGACACAACTTCCTTATAACTTCATGTTGAGGAAATTTCCTCGATTTCGCCTTCAACGTCGCGTAACTTCTTCGATTTATGAAGAGGGCGTTTTCATCAAGACTTTGGGAGCCCCTCTTTCACATGCAAATAAGGCTTCTTATACACACAAACACACATAAATATATTCCCTCACACACACACACTTATATATATACATACATACATATATATATATATATAAATATATATATATTTATATTATATATATATATATATATATATATATATATATATATATATATATATATATATATAACAATATATATATATCTGCATACATACATATATACACAACACACACACACACACACACACACACACACATATATATATATATGCA
>NW_028234415.1:34792580-34800080 GCF_977035675.1 Penaeus japonicus | reverse complement strand
ATAGATATATATATAATATATAAATAATATATATTTACATTTATGTATATATACATGATGTATTATTATATATATATATATATATATTATATATATATATAAAATATAAAATATATGTAATATATATATATTTTCTCTATATATATATATATATACTATATATATATATAATACTTATTATTATATAGTTTCTCTAGAGATATTTTCATCGCATTGTCAAACTAGAGACATATTCCCGATATAAAAAAAATCTATGAGGGACATATTCATTCGGTAACTTCTCTCATTTCACCGGCTCATATACTGTGTTTATTCACTAGCTTCCTTCACATGTCCTTCTGCGCTTACTTAACAAGCGACCCCTTCCCCTCTCTTTCCGGCCTTTTTGTTTCACTTCCTCTCTCGTTCTACTTAATATCACAAAGCAAACTTAATGAGTCGTTCAGTAATTCGAAAGAAATACTTGTCTCTAATCACAACAGTCCTCTACAGAAAATAAACAAACAACCACGAAACAAGAGCAAGACAAAATAAGTCGTCCTTTCTAGGATTAACCACTTCCAACCTCTTCACACCCACCCCTACCCCCACACCTCCAAACCCCTTACCCGTCCCTCCCATCCTGTTAAAAGACTGCTTGCATACCGAAGCAATTAAGCTTAAAAAAAAAGAAAGAAAAAAAAAGAAGAAAAAAGAAAAGAAGAAGAAGAAAAAAAAGAAGAGAAGAACCCAAATGAAGACGAAGAGAAAGAAGAAGAAGAATATCAAGGAAAAAGAAGAAAAAAATCAAAGCACTGACAGACGCTACACACCACGTTCGCAGGGTGGCCCGACCTGGGTGTCTGTTTACTCGGTACAACCTTGGATATCAGTGTCAAGCGGATAATCTTACTTAATCCATACGGAGATTATGCAATCCATCAGACCATGGCAAATTACAACAGCACAAGAACCGGCAAGATGGAAGGAAGATAATCAATTAGTAATAAACATATGATATTTTGCAATTTACTGACGGATGACTCCACAGTCACGATTTTAAACCTGTGCTTGAATCATATATAAGGAAGACAGAGAGAGAGAGATGAGAGAGAGGGAGAGTGAGGTGGGGGGGTGGGGGGGGGTGGGGTGAGAGAGAAAGAGATAGAGAGAAGGAGAGGGAGAGATAAAAAGAGAGTTGAGTGAGAGAGTGAGAGAAGAGAGAAGAGGAGAGAGTCATTAACCAAAGCGGCTTGAGAGAGATGAGACGTAGAAAAGAGGCCCGCCTTACACATCCCACTGAACCCGCGCACCTACTCAGATCTACATCACTATATCCAAACTCCTCAACTCCCCTAACACTCCACATAGAGATAGTGAAAGAGTGTAGAGAGTGAGAGAGAAACAAGAGAGAGAGTGAAAGAGTGAGAGAAGGCGGATGGGTGAGAGAGAAAGAGAGATTAGAGAGTGAAAGAGTGAGAGAGTGAGAGAGAAGAGAAGGAGAGCAAGAGTGTAAAGAGTGAGAAGAGTGAGAGTAAAGAGTGAAGAGAAGTAAAAAGAGTGAGAGAGGTGAGAGGAAACGAGAGAGAGAAGGAGAGAGGAGAGAGAGAGAGAGAGTGAGAAAGAAGTAAGAGAGAGAGAGGTTAAGTAAGAGAGAGAAAGAGAGTGAAAGAGTGAGAGAGAAAGAGAGGAGAGAAGAAAAAGAGGTGAGAAAATGAGAGAGTTAGAGAGGAGGTTGGAAAAGTGAGAGAGAGTGTAAGATGAGAGAGCGTGAGAGAGAAAGAGAGAGATGAGAGAGAGAGAGAGATGGAGAGGAAGAGAGGAGAGGAGAGAGAGAGAGAGAGGGAGTAGAGGGAAGAGAGAAAGAGGTTCTAGAAGCCAAGTCCGGTTATGTTCTTGTGATTTTTTATCGGTGGATAACGGACACGGGTAGCGATGGGGGGGACTCCTTGACGGGAACGCCTCTTATTAGGCTGACGTGTCTCTCGGGCGAGGCCGGGGGGTGGGGGGTGGGTGGGTGGGTTTTAAAGCGCAGGGAGCGGGGTGGCTAGCTTGACCGCTCCCCGCCGGAGAACGCTGGGATCGTGTGAGGGACGATAGAGAGACAATGTGGTGTATCTGAAGGAGTGGGAGGGATGTCTCGACTATTAGGTTACCCTTATATCTGACCTGCAGGGTCGCCATGAATAGAATTTTCCTGCCTCCACGTAGGAATCAGAACCATGCGGCACACACGTGCTAACCATGCGGTAGCCATGCAGCACGAAACTTGTCCTTAAGGGGCACCCGAAGGGTATCTCAAAGAGAGTGAGAGAGAAAGCAAGAGCGTGAGAGAGAGATTAGGAAGACAAGAGAGAAAGAGAGAATGAGAGAGAGAGAGATAGGAAGAGAGAGATTAAAGATCGAGAGAGAGAGAGCAGATAGGAGAGAGAGAGAGAGTGAGAGAGAGAGAGAGAGAGGAGAGAAGAGAGAGTAAAGAGGAGGAGAGGGATGAGAGAAGAGAGAGAGAGAGAGAGACGGTAGAGAGAGAGAGAGAAAAGAGAAGAGAGCGAAAGAGAGAGAGAGAGAGGGAGCAGAGTGGAGAGAGAGAGAGAGAAAGTGAGGAAGTGCGATCGATGATAGCGATGGAAGAGAGGAAGAGAGGGGAACGAGAGAGAGAAAGAATGGAGAGAGAGAGAGAGAAGAGAGAGAAGAGAGATGAGAGCGAGAGAGAGAGAGAGAGAGAGAGAGAGAGAGAAGATTAGAGAAACGAGAGAGAGAGTAAGAGAGAGGAGAGAAGAGTGGGAGGAGAGAGGAGAGAGAGAGGGATGAGAGAGAGCGAGCAGAAAGGAGAGCGAGAGAGAGTGAGAGAATGAGAGAGAGGAAGATGAGTAGTGGAGTGTTGTGTGTGTGTGTGTGTGTGTGTGAGTATGTGTGTGTGTCAGTGAAGTGTAGAGCTAGAGAGAGAGATGCGAGAGAGAGAAGCGAGAGAAAGAGAGAGAGGAGTGTAACGAGAGGGGTGTGAGAGTAAGAGTAGCTAGAGAGAGAGAGTAGAGAGAGAGAGATGAGAGAGGGGGGGGGGGGGTGGAGTTGAGGATAGAACTAAAGAGAGCGAGAGAGAGAGAGTGGAGTGTGTGTGTGTGGTGTGTGTGTGTGTGTGTGTGTATTGAGAGCGAGAGGAGACTGGAATCGGAGAGAGAGACGAGGAGAGAGAGAATGAAATGGCAGGAGATGTAGAGAGAGAGAAGAGAGAGGGAGGTCGAGAGAAAGAGAGAGAGTAAGGATAGGAGAGAGGGAGAGAGAGAGAGAGAGAGAGAGAAAGAGAAAAAGTGAGAGATAGATAGATAGATAGATAGATAGATAGATAGATAGAGAGAAAGAGAGTGAGAGAGAGAGATATAGAGACAGAGAGAGAGAAAGAGAGAGAGAGAGGGGGGGGGGAGAAGGAGAGAGAGAGAGAGAGAGAGAGAGAGAGAGAGAGGGAGAGAGAGAGAAGGAGAGAGGGAGAGAGGGAGAGGGAGGAAGTGGAGAGAGAGAGAGAGAGAGAGAGAGAATGAGAGAAAAAATGAGAGAATGTGAGAGAAAGCGAAAAAGTGAGAGATAGATAGATTGATAGAGAGAGAGGGGGGGAGGAGGGAGGGAGAGAGAGAGAGGGGGGGGGGGGAGAGAGAAGATCATACAGAAAGTGAGGGCAGAGAGAGAGAGAAAGAGACTGGCCTAAACCCGCGAAAAGAGCTCGAGAGAGAGAGAGATCGGAGAGAGAGGAGAGAGAGAGAGAGGTTTGCATGAGATGGAGAAGGAGAGAGAGAGAATGTCGAGAGAGATGTGAGAGAGAAGAGAGAGATGAGAGTGAGAGAGAAAGGAGGAGGATGAGGAGGAGAGAGAGTGGTAGGGGGATAGATAGATAGTGAGAGAGAGAGACAACCATCATTACCATCCCTTAACTTCTCTTTATCATTATTATCATTACCATTATCGTTATTTTCACCATTGTCTGTTATTATCATCATTATTAAATCATGTGTCACTCTCGTCCGCTGAATCTTTCCCCATCTCTCTATTTCACCTATTCTTTCCCCGTCCCCATCCTTCCCTCCATCCTTCCTTCCATCTCTCCCTCTCTTCCTCCCTCCCTCAAGCACTGTTTCCTTAACTCTCATTTCCAATGTCTCCCTCCAAAAATTCAAAAAAAACAGGTTTTCTTCAACCGTCTTCCTCCTCCTCTCCTTCCTTCTCCCCCTAACTTCTCCATATTTCCCCCCCCCCCCCCTCTTTCTACCCTCCCGCTCTCCCTCCCTCTCTCCTTCCCTCCCTCTCTCTTTCTCTCCCCCCCCCTCTCTCTCTCCTTCCCTCCCTCTCTCTTTCTCTCCCTCCCTCCCTCCCTCTCTCCATGTCCTCTCCCCTTAAACAACAACACATCAATGTGAAAATCTCCTATTGATATGCAAACAAACCTATTGCGTCAAAATAGCTTTATTAACAACAACAACAGCAAAAAAGACATATCGACAGATAATAATAAGATAATCATCACAAAGATATCTTTCAAAATAAGAAATGGTGTCAAACATGAAATTCGACGAAGTTCTATTCACGAAGACGCCATGCAGACCCGAACAATGGCCTCGCTTCGGATAATTTGTAGTCGAAGTGATAGCCCTTTCTTAAACGGATTATGCAAATCATCATAATTATCAAGTAAAGTCGTAAAGAATGAAACTGCGTGATAACAATGATGATATATGGCATAATTGTAGTGATGTTCAAATCATATTTTGTGACTTACTGACTTTCCGAGACTGATGATGCTAATGTTGTCACGACTGTTCTGCATCTTTGATGCAATGACGTGTGTGAGAGAAAGAGAGAGAGAGAGAGAGAGAGAGGGGGGGGGGGGGGGGGGGGGAGGGGGGGGGGGGGGGAGAGAGAGAGAGAGAGAGAGAGAGAGAGAGAGAGAGAGAGAGAGGGGGGGGATGAGGGAGAGAGAGAGAGAGAGAGAGAGAGAGAGAGAGAGGGGGGGGGGGGGGGATGAGAGAGAGAGAGAGAGAGAGAGAGAGAGGGGGGGGGGGATGAGGGAGAGAGAGAGAGAGAGAGAGAAAAGGATAGATGATAGATTGATAGATAGATAGACAGTAGATAGATAGATGGATAAATGAATTGATAGATAGATGGATGGATAGATAGATAAATAGATAGATCGTAATATAGATAAACTGATAAGTAAGTGGTTAGATAGAAAGAGAAATAGATAAATAAATACATAAATAGATAGTCAGGAATATAGGTAGATAGACAGAAATATAAGTAGAAAGACAGACAGACAGATAGATAAATAAATAGACACAAAGTCTAAATATCCCGCCTCCTCCTGCTCCCCGGCCCTACCCCTCCACCCCCACTCCCCTGTCCAGCCCCGGTCATGTTAGCGTCTGACCTTCCCGTACATGAGCGAAAGCATGCGTAACACACATATAAATCACCAGGACCTACATGTATACATTATCATTACTCGTCAGTGCGTGCCCACTTGAATAGAACATAAGAAAATAGGGGGGTGGGGGGGTATTTGCGTCTTCTAAGCTGAGTTGATCTGTTCTGGTTTGGTAGTGTCTTTTTTTATTATTATTATTTTTTTTTTTTTTTTTTTTTTGTCATTTTAGGTTAGTTTGGTGTATAGGTTCAAATTCTTTTCCTTGGGTTTTGAGATACTGAATGTTTTTATTAAGTTATTATCTTTGTTTGTCTGTCTGTCTCTCTCTCTCTGCCACCCCTCCCCTTTCTCTCTCTCTCTCTCTCTTTCTCTCTCTCTCACACACACACACACACACAGAGCCAGCCACACACACACTATCTCTCTCTCGTGAAACGGAGCCATCCATTCATGCATATAAATATTATATGAATTAGATTCCATGTATTACGTTCACTTCCCTATTGGACTATTAAACACAAATCCCTTTTATTTACATCTTTCTTTATCCAGTACGAAAAACATTTGATTTTTTGGTTATCTACCGTATCTACTGGTACATACTTTTTCATTTTATACGTATTTCATTTTTTCCTTTCATACCATCAAACTTTTTAGTGAGACGCAGTGACCCAATGATTGAAAAAGCTTGCTCTGTGTTATACCTCCACCACGGCGCCTCACCCTCGCTTTCTCTTCCATTGCTTATTCATATTCTCCGGTGATTGATTCAAGGATTATGATATTTAAGGAAAATGATATTCATTATATCTGTGATATTGACAACCTCAACCTGATATCCTCATCAAAACAACCGAAACGAAAAAACACAGATTTTGTCGTCATGTGACTTCCATGGCTATGAGGCAACATTATCAACTGTAGTCACGGCGAACTGTCAACCGCATTATCTACAGCATGTAATATTTGTGTGGTGCTGAGTTTCAGAACAACGGCCGTCTTTCAAATTTAATGACTGCATACTTATTGTGAAGGTCGAATGAAATTGCTATTCCATTACTTATTTATTGCTTTATCAATAACATTTTTTTTTTTTAAACTATCATCTAACTGGTATTGTTTTGGAATATGTGTAAAGAATCAAGGAGCATTTGAGAGAGAGAGAGAGAGAGAGAGAGAAAGAGAAAGAGAAAGAGAAAGAGAAAGAGAAAGAAAGAGAGAGAGAGAGAGAGAGAGAGAGAGAGAGAAAGAGAAAGAGAAAGAGAGAGAGAGAGAGAGAGAGAGAGAGAGAGAGAGAGAGAGAGAGAGAGAGAGAGAGAGAGAGAAGAGAGAGAGTGAGTGAGAGTGAGAGTGAGTGAGAATGAGAGATATGCATACATTATTCTCACACGATCTATACAATACTCGCCCCCTCATACATTGTTCTGACAACATGCATTCACAGCTCCTTTTTCAACACCATAAATAAAACAAACCAATCTTGACTGGCATACCAACAATACCGCACATGACAACGCCCTGCCAACATCTACCGCAAACAAACATTGTTCTTGCTATCTCTCTCTCTCTTTCCTTCTCCTTCTCACCCACTCTCTGACAACACTTATCTCAATCATACTCAGTTTCTTTCTTTCTTTCCCATCCTCTATTTCGTAAAAATACGAAAAAAGGAAGATTTTTTTTTCGCTCTCTCACCTCAAACACACACAACTCTCTCTCTCTCCCTCTCCCTCTATCTAACAACATTTACTGCAAACACTTGCAACTCTCTCTCTTTCTCTCTCTCCCACTTTCTATCTAACAACACTTACATCAAACATACACAACACTCTCTCTCTAACAACATTTACCGAAAACATACACAACTCTTTCTCTCCCTCCCTTCCTCCAACTCCCAGCCATTCCTACAATACCCTGTCAACAGCACCGTGACCATAACTCCTGACAACCGTATGCAACATCACTTGGACACCGGCGTTTCAACCGATTGCAGTTGAAGGGAACCACACAATTTGCAATCACACACACACACACACACACACACACACACACACACACACACACACACACACACACACACACACACACACACACACACACACACACACACA
>NW_028234415.1:34772580-34777580 GCF_977035675.1 Penaeus japonicus | reverse complement strand
CAGGGATGCAGGGTCTGTGTTGCGGGTGTGTGTGTGTGTGTGTGTGTGTGTGTGTGTTTTCGGGGGGGTGATATATCTCTTTGTCTGTTTGTGTTCACATATATATTATATATATATATATATATATATATATATATATATATATATATAATATATATATATAACATATATATTTAAATATATATATATATATATATATATATATATATATATATATATATATATACATAATATATATATATATATATATATAAATATGTATATAGATACATATACAAATATACATATATATATATACATATACATGTATACAAATGTGTATATATATTTATATATATATATATATATATATATATATACTTTTATATATTTATATATATATAGTTATATATACTTATTTATATATATATATATATATATATATATATATATATATATATATGTATATATATATATTATATATATATATGTATATATATATAAAACAACAAAAGGAACAACAAAAGGAACAACAACACTAACAACAATACCATCAGCTCCTCTAGCTCCGCCCCCCTCCCCCTCCCCCTTCAAGCGACACCCACCCACCCAATGACCGTCTTCAACATCAGTCTTTTCATAATGAATTCCGGAACATAATACAAGAAAATCGGAATCCTCCCAAAACCTCGGAGGTCACATCACATACCTGGACGAGGTATGGCGAGGGAGGGAGGGAGGGACGCGGAATCAATACCTTGATATTTCGTCGAGTCAGAGTGACTGGGGTCTGGCTCGAAAGAAAGCTTAGTTTTCTGTTTGATAATACTGTGGAGATGTTTTTTTTTTTTGGGGGGGGGAGGGGGTGTTTTTTTTTCTCTCTTACACTTATCCTATCTGGAGATAATTGTAGTCCTATGCATAAATATTGTGTTTAGGATATTGCGTGTGTGGTTACTTTCAAACAGTATTGTGCCTTTTCAGATTTTTTTTTTTTTTTTTTTTTTTTGGGGGGGGGGGACTTTTGCACGTCCGAACATATGATATACACATAATGAGACACATATTCAGTCACATAGCAGACGTACGTACACATATAATTTACACATAACAGACACTCACGATACCTACATATTCATCCGCATAACACACACACACACACATATATATCCATTCCACATACTCGCAATCTACACATATCAATTCCGATTCACATAGACACATGGCGGACACATATTTATTTACTCACGCTAACACACCCAAGCGCTAAGTGGATTTCTGACGGTACGCTTCCCTCTACAATGCTGATGTCAACCGCCATACTACGTCAAGGGAACTCAGGTGTATATACCATTACACTCGGCTACGGAACTAATTGATTTAATAGGCGAGCCTCACAGGGATGTCCTAAGTAATTAACTCAACAGTGATTAGTGAGATCAAGCGAAGCATACCAATTTCCCTGCAATGACCAGCAGGGAAGTTCTATTAGCGTGTCCCCTTCCGTCTCTCCTCTGGTTATGCTTTCTAAATAACCTCCTCAGCTTCGGGAGGTGGGAAGTCTAAGGGAACGTTACGCCGCGTTTGGGTCACAGGCAGGTGAAATCTGTACTGCAGTTCTATGAAACATACAGTGTAGAATGAAGTAAATGTAGAACGTGCAGTGAAGAACACAAGCGAACACTTGTGCATTACAATTTAGAGTGTCATGTCATACGACCATCTAAGCCGCCTATTACATGAGTTATGAAAAAAATACTATGTAGCTATTTCAGGTGGCAAGTGAAAGACAAGATGAAAGAGCCGTCCATTTCAAGTTAGCAAGAATAAACACAACAAAGAATATACAAAAAACATGTAAATACTCGGAGCAGAGGTATTTAAGGGTCGTAGAAGACGCGTCAAGTTTTTAGAGATCGCGAAATTATGTTTTTACTGCCTTCCAACGCTTCGCACAGGCTGACTGACATCCGGCTGGGCGGGATGAACACACATACATTTATATTTATATAGGTGTGTGTGTGTGCGTGTGTGTGTGTGTGTGTGTGTGTGTGTGTGTGTGTGTGTGTGTGTGTGTGTGTGTGTGTGTGTGTGTGTGTGCGTGCGTGTGTGTGTACGTATCTTTGCATATGTGTATGTTTGTGTATATATGCTTAGATAGACAGATATACAAAAATAGATAACAAAGCAAATAGATACCCCCCCTCCAATAATACTCAACACGAGAGGAAAGAAAAGGAAAAACGATATCAATCAAACAAACAAAACAAAACAAAAAAGACGCCTTCTCTCCTTATGATACAAACAACAAGGACTCGAGTCCGAACAAGCTATTGCATTTGGACACTGACAGATGCGCCTCATCTCGCTTCCTAGGATGACGGAAGGGGAGTAGGATGAGGTGGGGGAAGAGGAGGAGGAGGGATAGATGGAGGAGGAGGAGGAAGAAGAGGAGGACGAGGAGGTGGAGGTGGAGGTGGAGGTGAAAGACGAGTAAGATGGAAAAGGAAGGGGAAGAAGGAAGGATGGGGAGGGGTGAAAGATAGGGAATAATGAGAAGAGGATGGAGAGGAGATGGGAGAAAAAAGAGGAGAAGGAGGTTGGGGATGAAGGAGCTGAGGAGAGGGTGGGGAGGGCGGGGGGGGGTAAGGAAGGAGGGGGAAGGGGGACATAGCAAGACAGAAGTAGTAGGAAACAGGAGAGGAGGTGATAATGAGGAGGGGGGAGAGATGGCTATGAGAAGAATGGGGGGTGAGGAGGAGGGGGAGGGGAAGAGTGACGAATAAGATGAAAGGAAGGAGGAGGAGAAGAGAGAAAGGAAAAAGAGGAAATGAGGGGAGAATAGGAAAAGAGAAGAGATAGGAAGAGGAGCAGAGGAGTTATAGGAAGAGGAAATGATAGATTGAAAGAGGGGAGAAGAGGAAAAGAGGGGAGATAGGAAGAGGAGAAAAAGAGATAGGAAGAGGAGAAGAAAGATAGGAAAAGGGGGCGAGGCGTGAATGGGACTATAGGGTAGATAGGAGAGGAGTGAGTAGAGATAAGAAGAGGAAGATAGGAGGAGGAAGAGAAGAGAGATAGAAAGAGGAAGCGAGGGGAGAAAGAAGGGAGAAGAGGTGAATAGGGGGGGGGGTAGGAGGAGGAAGAGAGTAGAGATAGTAAGAGGAAGCGAGGAGAGAAAGAAGGGAGAAGAGGGGAATAGGGGAGGGGGTTAGGAAGAGGAAGAGAGTAGAGATAGGAAGAGGAAGCGAGGGAAGAAAGAAGGGAGAAGAGGGGAATAGGGGAGGGGGTTAGGAAGAGGAAGAGAGTAGAGATAGGAAGAGTAAGCGAGGGGAGAAAGAGAAGGCTTAATCAGGGTCGTAAACCAACTTTTGCCCCAGGGTTATTGCCCACTATATCGCGCGTCCAGGTGCTGTCCTCTGCCTGATGACGCAATCAAATTCAACTTTCTTTCGAGCGAGTCGCCTCCTCCGACATCTTGCTTGGCTGGATCTGCTTTCGTCCTCTCGTTCTCGTCCGTTTATGAATCTTTCTCTCGGCTCTTGTCTCGTTCATTGATGGATTCTCGCTTTCCTGCTTGCTTTTCTTTCTTTCTTTCTTTTTTTCTTCTTCTTCGTCTGCGTAAGCGTCTCCTACTCTAAATTCGTTATAGATATCAAAATAGGCTCCGCCCACTTTTGCTCGGTTCGGTTGGTAACCCTGAGACGCGATTCTGAGGTTGTTCATTCAGCGGAAACGAAGGAACGCGTTTGAATTGATTTCGTAAAGGAGGAAGTGGGTGTGAAGGAGAGAGAGAGAGAGAGAGAGAGAGAGAGAGAGAGAGAGAGAGAGAGAGAGAGAGATAGATAGATAGATAGATAGATAGATAGAAAGAGAGAGAGAGAGAGAGAGAGAGAGAGAGAGAGAGAGAGCCCCGACGAGAGATGAGATAGATAGATAATAGAGCGAGGTGGGAGGGGGAAAGAGAGAGAAGCGAGAGGGGAGGACCTTGAAGCAGAGGCGAGAGATGGAGAGGGGAGAAGTGGAGAGGGACGCGCGTATTCCTCTGAGAGGCGAGAGACCAAGATCGAGAGAGAGAGAGTGAGAGAGAAAGATGATGGGGGTTCTGCCGGGGGTGAGAAGGAAAGAATAGAGAGAAAGTAGAGGATGAGGAACAAAGAAAAGAAGGAAAAGGGGAAATGAGAAAGTAGATAAATAGATGGATATATAGATAGATAAAGAGAGAGAGAGAGAAGCTTTGCGTTGATGTTCTTTGGGGAATTACATCGAGGGAACACACACACACACGCACACACAACAACAATTTTGGTCATGATTCAGAGAAACAAATTATGGAACAAATTTGTGACAAATCTTTGTACGGTAAGATAACCCCTTTTACCTGAGATGACACGTCTGGAGGTCAAGTTCTGGTTACCATGGCGACACGATGAGAAGAGGGAAGCGCCGTGGGATAGGGGATTGGAAGGAAGTGAGGTGGTAATCGAGCGTATGGAAAAAGGGCGGTGGTGAAAGAGGTGAGAGGGTAAGGCAGGAAAAAAAAGATCGAAACAAGAGCTGTTGGGTGAGAGAAAAATAGAAAATAATTCGGAGTATATACACATGGGGTCGACTGACAGTTTGAAAACATTGAGAGAAAAAGAAATAAAGAGAGAGAGAGAGAGAGAGAGAGAGAGAGAGAGAGTGTCGTGGAAGAAGTGTGTGAGAGAGACGGGTCATGGAGGGTGGAGAGAAGAGAGACGGAGAGAGATGAGAGATAGATAGATAGAGAGAGAGAGAGAGAGAGAGAGAGAGAAAGAGAGAAAGAGAGAGAGAGAGAGAGAGAGAGAGAGAGAGAGAGAGAGAGAGAGAGAGAGAGAGAGAGAGAGAGAGAGAGAATTCGTCCTTCACACAAAACGTAAATACGAACAGAATAAGAATATATCCAAGTAGGATCACAACTACAACAAAAAATATTGCATGCTCAGTCCAATGATTATTTTCGTGTATCTTTTTATATTGGTTATGCTTTTCTTTTTCCACTT
>NW_028234415.1:34767003-34772480 GCF_977035675.1 Penaeus japonicus | reverse complement strand
ACACACACACACACACACACACACACACACACACACACACACACACAAACACACACACACACACACACACAAACACACACACACACACACACACACACACATGAAAGAAATATGTAATGCAATATATATATATAAAGAAAACAAATAAAATATCCTTTATTTCCATGACCCACGTAACGTAAACAAAAACAAAGACAGGAACAACAAGAACACATAAACAACACAAACAAGTGAAGAAATATATAAAGAAATAAGAAAAAAACACACACACACACACAAAAACGTACATTTTATGTAAGAAAAAAAAATCCTAACCAGATATATTCATCCTCGTCATCATTACTTTGCATAACATAAGAAATTAATAAAATCTCAAAGTCAAGAATTTATGAGTAGATGTTCGGTCTGAAGGCTTTCAACATGAAGCCACACCGTGCACAGTGCAACAGGCTTATGGAAAGAGGCGGGTGGGTGGATGGGTGGGGGAGAGGTGTTAAATGAGGTTGAGGGTGGGTATAAGGGGGGGAGGGGGATTAGAGGGGAGGGGAGGGGAGGGGGGAAGGAGGAGTTAAAGGAGGCTGGGGTTGAGGGAAAGAGTGGGTTGAGGGAAAGGATGGAGGAGGAAGGGGGTTGGGAGAGATGGAGGGGAGTTGAGGGAGAAGGTGGAGGAAGGATGGGGGGATATGGAGGGGGTTAACGGAGAAGATGGAGGAGAAGGGAGGGAGGGGGGGGGTATTGAGGGGATTGAGGGGAAAAAAGAACTAGGGGCAATATGGATGGGCGGGGTGGGGTTGAGGGAGGGTTTGTTTGAAGGTTGGGTTGAGGGAGATGAGGAAGAGGAAGAGAGAGAGGGGAAGATGCAATGAGGGAAGAGGAGGGGAAAGATGTAATGGAAATAGAGAGGGGAAAGATGTAGATGGGGAAGATATAGCGTTGGGAGAAGGAGGGAAGAGTGAGTGTTAGAGTGAGTTAGTAAGAGTAAAAGGTGCGTTTATGTAGTAGTTTTAACAAATGTATCTGGTATTTGTTTAGGATATATATAATGTGCGGGTTAAGGATTGAGTTTAGTAAAAGGTGCGTGTTAGAGTGAGTTAGTAAGAGCAAAAGATGCGTGTTAGAATGAGTTAGTAAGAGTAAAAGGTGCGTGTTAGAGTGAATTAGTAAGAGTAAAAGGTGCGTGTTAGAGTGAGTTAGTAAGAGTAAAAGGTACGCGTGCTATATAAAATGGAGTTAGTAGAGGAAGGTGGATGTTAGAGTGAGTTAGTAAGAGTAATAGGTGCGTGTTAGAGTGAGTTAGTAATAGTAATAGGTGCGTGTTAGAGTGAGTTAGTAAGAGTAAAAGGTACGTGTTAGAGTGAGTTAGTAAGAGTAAAAGGTACGTGTTAGAGTGAGTTAGTAAGAGTAATAGGTGCGTGTTAGAGTGAGTTAGTAAGATTGAAGGATGCGTAGTTAGCAATGTGGAGGAGTGAGAGAGGAACTGAAAGGTGAGTGTTAGAGTGAGTTAGTAAGAGTAAAAGGTGCGTGTTAGAGTGAGTTAGTAAGAGTGAAAGGTGCGTGTTAGAGTGAGTTAGTAAGAGTAAAAGGTGCGTGTTAGAGTGAGTTAGTAAGAGTAAAAGGTGCGTGTTAGAGTGAGTTAGTAAGAGTAAAAGGTGCGTGTTAGAGTGAGTTAGTAAGAGTAATAGGTGCGTGTTAGAGTGAGTTAGTAAGAGTAAAAGGTATGTGTTAGAGTGAGTTAGTAAGAGTAATAGGTGCGTGTTAGAGTGAGTTAGTAATAGTAAAAGGTGCGTGTTAGAGTGAGTTAGTAAGAGTAAAAGGTACGTGTTTAGTGATGAGTTAGAGTGAGGCGGGTTATTTAGTAAGAGTAAAAGGTACGTGTTAGAGTGAGTTAGTAAGAGTAAAACAGTGGGGTTGGGGGGACGTGTTAGAGTATTTATTTATTGGAAAGGTCTGTTATGTGAGTTAGTAAGAGTAAAAGGTGCGTGTTAGAGTGAGTTAGTAAGAGCAAAAGATGCGTGTTAGAATGAGTTAGTAAGAGTGAAAGGTGCGTGTTAGAGTGAGTTAGTAAGAGTGAAAGGTACGTGTTAGAGTAAGTTAGTAAGAGTGAAAGGTGCGTGTTAGAGTGAGTTAGTAAGAGTAAAAGGTGCGTGTTAGAGTGAGTTAGTAATAGTAATAGGTGCGTGTTAGAGTGAGTTAGTAAGAGTAAAAGGTGCGTGTTAGAGTGAGTTAGTAAGAGTGAAAGGTGCGTGTTAGAGTGAGTTAGTAAGAGTAAAAGGTGCGTGTTAGAGTGAGTTAGTAAGAGTAAAAGGTGCGTGTTAGAGTGAGTTAGTAAGAGTGAAAGTATTTGTGCGTTTTTTGGTATTGATGTTGTTAGAGTGAGTTAGTAAGAGTGAAAGGTGCGTGTTAGAGTGAGTTAGTAAGAGTAAAGCGTTGTGCCGTCGTATAGAGTGAGTAGGAGAGTAAAAGTGCGTTGTTGAGAGTTAGTAAGAAGTAATAGGTGCTGTGTTCTGAGTGTGTTCGTAAGGTAAGGCGCGTGTAGAATGTACGTTAGTACGAGTCGAAAGTGGTAGTGTTAGATGTGAGTAGTCTAGAGTGAAGGTGCGTGTTAGAGTGAGTTAGTAAGAGTAAAAGATGCGTGTTAGAGTGAGTTAGTAAGAGTAAAAGGTGCGTGTTAGAGTGAGTTAGTAAGAGTAAAAGGTGCGTGTTAGAGTGAGTTAGTAAGAGTGAAAGGTGCGTGTTAGAGTGAGTTAGTAAGAGTGAAAGGTGCGTGTTAGAGTGAGTTAGTAAGAGTGAAAGGTGCGTGTTAGAGTGAGTTAGTAAGAGCAAAAGATGCGTGTTAGAATGAGTTAGTAAGAGTAAAAGGTGCGTGTTAGAGTGAGTTAGTAAGAGTGAAAGGTGCGTGTTAGAGTGAGTTAGTAAGAGTGAAAGGTGCGTGTTAGAGTGAGTTAGTAAGAGTGAAAGGTGTGTTAGAGTAGCGTTAGTAAGAGCAAAAGATGCGGGGAAAGGGGGGGGGGGGGGTGGGTTGTGGGGGGGGGGTGGTAGGGGGGTCGTGTTTTAAGATTGTTAGTAAGAGTGAAAGGTTCGTGTTAATAATGTTAGTATAGTGAAAGGTGCGTGTAGAGTGAGTTAGTAAGAGTAAAAGGTGCGTGTTAGAGTGAGTTAGTAAGAGTAAAAGGTGCGTGTTAGAGTGAGTTAGTAAGAGTGAAAGGTGCGTGTTAGAATGAGTTAGTAAGAGTAAAAGGTGAGTGTTAGAGTGTGTTAGTAAGAGTAAAAGGTGCGTGTTAGAGTGAGTTAGTAAGAGTGAAAGGTACGTGTTAGAGTGAGTTAGTAAGAGTAAAAGGTGCGTGTTAGAGTGAGTTAGTAAGAGTAAAAGGTGCGTGTTAGAGTGAGTTAGTAAGAGTAAAAGGTGCGTGTTAGAGTGAGTTAGTAAGAGTAAAAGGCGCGTGTTAGAGTGAGTTAGTAAGAGTAAAAGGTGCGTGTTAGAGTGAGTTAGTAAGAGCAAAAGATGCGTGTTAGAGTGAGTTAGTAAGAGTGAAAGGTGCGTGTTAGAGTGAGTTAGTAAGAGTGAAAGGTGCGTGTTAGAGTGAGTTAGTAAGAGTAAAAGGTGCGTGTTAGAGTGAGTTAGTAAGAGTAAAAGGTGCGTGTTAGAGTGAGTTAGTAAGAGTAAAAGGTGCGTGTTAGAGTGAGTTAGTAAGAGTAAAAGGTGCGTGTTAGAGTGAGTTAGTAAGAGTAAAAGGTACGTGTTAGAGTGAGTTAGTAAGAGTAAAAGGTGCGTGTTAGAGTGAGTTAGTAAGAGTAAAAGGTACGTGTTAGAGTGAGTTAGTAAGAGTAAAAGGTACGTGTTAGAGTGAGTTAGTAAGAGTAAAAGGTGCGTGTTAGAGTGAGTTAGTAAGAGTAAAAGGTGCGTGTTAGAGTGAGTTAGTAAGAGTAAAAGGTGCGTGTTAGAGTGAGTTAGTAAGAGTAAAAGGTGCGTGTTAGAGTGAGTTAGTAAGAGTAAAAGGTGCGTGTTAGAGTGAGTTAGTAAGAGTTACGTGTTACAGTGAGTTAGTAAGATCAAAAGATGCGTGTTAGAGTGAGTTAGTAAGAGTGAAAGGTGCGTGTTAGAGTTAGTAGAAGGGAAAGAAAGAGGTGTGTGCGTGTGTTTGAGTGTTTAAGAAAATGTATGCCAGGGAAGTCCATAAATTACATAAGGATTAGAGGCTTAGAAACAGCTGTACGTGGTGTGATGTTCTGTGCAAAGCTTAGCTCATTGCGATTGTTATATTTAGACGTGGTTGAGATATTAGAGACGCTTGCAATGTTCGATGGTTGAGGCGTTAGAGGTTAAGGATGTTAGATGTTGCATATGGTAGGGGTTGGATGCGGTTCGGAAACGGTGAGGTTTGAGGATGAAAGTGTAAGAAGTTTGTCATGTTAGAGGTTGAAGGTGTTAGATGTTTGTGAAATTAGTGATTGAAGGTGTTAGAAGTTAGTTAGAAGTTAGAGGTTTATGCTGTCAGAGGTTAGTGTTATGACGTTGGAGGTTAGTTGTTTTAGGTGTTAGATGGAGGGAGGGGTCTCTCTCTCTCTCTCTCTCTCTCTCTCTCTCTCTCTCTCTCTCTTTCTCTCTCTCTCTCTGTGATGATGAGAGAAGGGGTCAGAGAGGGGAGGGGGGAGTGAAAAGAGGGGGGTTGGAAGAGAAGGGGGGGGAGAGGTGATGGACAGTAACAAAGAGAGCGCGGAGGCCAGGTTGAAGGTTTAAAAGGGGATATCCCTGCAATTGCAATGCAACGGGCGTGCTTAGGTTGGCGGCCGGCGTTGGGAAGCGGGAGAGGATGTGAAGATCGGCAGTGAAGTAAGAACGAAGGAAAATTGTAATACGAAGAGAAATTGGGAGGATGAGAGAGGAAGGGAAAGAAGGAGGGAGGGAGAGAAGGACTGAGGGAGGTAGGAGGGAGGAAAGGGAGGAATGGAGGGAGAAAGGGAGCGAAAGAGGGAGAGAGAGGGAGAGAGGCAGGGAGGAAGAAATGTAGAGATAAATAGATAGATACATAGATAGATAAAGGGATAGATAGATAGATAGAGATAGAGAGAGAGAGAGAGAGAGAGTGGGAGTGAGAGAGGGAGAGAGGGATAAGGGGAGGGAGGGAGGGAAAGGGGAGATAGGAAGAGAGGGAGGCAGTGAGGGAGTGATGAAGAAAGGTAGGAGAGAGGGAGGGAGGATAGAGGAAGGAAGGAAGGAGAAAGGGAGGGAGTGAGGGAGGGATGGAAGAAGGATGAGGGAGGAGAGGAGAGTAGGGAGAGGGAATACAAGAGAGAGAGAGAGAGAGAGAGAGAGAGAGAGAGAGAGAGAGAGAGAGAGAGAGAGAGAGAGAGAGAGAGAGAGAGAGAGAGAGAGAGAGAAAGAGAGGAGAGAGGACGGGAGAGGGAAAGATAGGGAGAGAGAGAGGAGGAGGAGGAAGAGACAAAGGGAGGACGGAGGGCGGATGCAGAGGAGAGAA
>NW_028234415.1:34752003-34762003 GCF_977035675.1 Penaeus japonicus | reverse complement strand
CTTAATTCTATCTCTTTATCTCAATATCTGTTATTATCCTTTACAAATTCTTCTTATGAGTTATATATATTTCTTTTTATTTCTATCTGTTTCTCATTTTCTTTCGGATTTGCATTTTGATTTTCTTTCTTCCTAATGAATAAATTTGATTGTATTATAGATAGTTTCTATGTAATTGGAACAGTCATATTTTCTATAGATGTCTAATCATTTACTAAAACACATACGTATAAAGTGTTGATGTACGATTATATATTTCTATTTCAGATATAGGAACGGCTTCCTATCTAGCTTCTCTATCTGTTTATTTTTATATAGATATATTCACATATCAAAAAGATATATTTACTCAATCATTAGTATCAGTTCGAATGTCAATTTCAAATGATCTCTGCCTTCTCCATGGAATTAATATCATATTCTGTGCATCATAGTCTGTTCATAAGTAGACATTGGAAAAATATTAAAAATGTATTTGCATACTGGGTGGTGAGTGTATATACATAAAATGTGCGCGTGTGTTTTCCTAAGCATGTTTGTGCTCACACACTTACACACAAACAAACACACACTAACACACACACACACACACACACACACACACACACACACACACACACACACACACACACACACAACACACACACACACACGCACACACTCACACACACACACACAGACATATATATATATATATATATATATATATATATATATATATATATATATATATATATATATATATATATATATATATATATGATGTCATATCTATAGAGTAAGAAAGTTGTCGAAATTATCCCCGGTCTTACGACTGTCTCGAACCTCATCCCACTTAACCTTGAAACTTTCTTCGACACAGACAGCCGTGACACCACATCGCCAATGCTATCACCACCGCAGACCTCGCCGCTTCCACGTCTCCTTTTACGAACTCTGCGTTTTTTGGGATTCAATTTTTTTTTTTTTTTTCCCTCGGCAATTTAGAATTTTCTAGGAAGTAGAGCCGACTTCAGATAGAATGGTTGATGAATTCTTAGAAGCGTATAAGAAAAAGGAGCAATTTTGTGTCGAGGTCATTTTAGAAGCGTTTTGGGCTTATATAGACCACTGCATTATGATTATTGCACATGCAACATATTCCCCTTGGATAACTAAACGGCAAATCCAGACCACCAAAAGGCACAGACAAACAAACGACTGATTTACCTGATTACGAAATGTGGAATCGCACTATATATTGGCTCTCTAAATCATCGATAGATTACTTCCGATGATGATAGTCCTAGATTATACTCGACTGCAATCATCTCGATAGCAGTTGATGGCCTCGACGGGAGCGGATACAAATAGGAAGAATATCTATGACTTTCCACGAAGAGTCTGAAAAGGCCAA
This sequence comes from Penaeus japonicus, assembly GCF_977035675.1. Lineage (NCBI taxonomy): Eukaryota > Metazoa > Arthropoda > Malacostraca > Decapoda > Penaeidae > Penaeus > Penaeus japonicus. The sequence continues at coordinate 34,760,607 of NW_028234415.1, read as the reverse complement.
AGTACAGCCTCCAGGAGGAAGTGGATTTCCCTGGTCATTAGAGGTCAAATTTCTAGGTCTTGAGGATCTGGCAGACGTCCTTATCTATTACTAAGCTTCATATTCGTCTCTTTTCTATCAAAAATCCTTTTTCGATCGTCGCAGAGATATCCTTAATTAGCAGTTATGGATTGCGTAGAGGAGCGTGGGATTGCGTAGGATGTGTGTTTGGATGTAATGGGATTAAGGCTTTGCTGATTTTTTTTTGTAAACAAATAGAGTCTGTGTGTGTGTGTCTTTCTGTGTGTGCGTGTGTATGCGTGTGCGTGTGCGTGTGCGTGTGCGTGTGTGTGTGTCTTTCTGTGTGTGTGCGTGTGCGTGTGCGTGTCCGTGTGTGTGTGCGTGTGTGTGTGCGTGTGCGTGTGCGTGTGCGTGTCCGTTTGTATGTGTGTGTATGTTACTTCTGGTTGAAATGAGTCGCGTGTTAAATGGAGTGCTTTATTTATTCGGCGTGAGTAATGCATTTAATTTGAGTGATGATTCTTTTCTACTGAATAATGAAATGAGTGTTGTACAGGATTTTGAATATTGCAGGAGGATAAATAGATTACGCAAGATTTGTATATGAATATGGAAGTGTGTGAATATGAAACATACATGAATGTGTATGTTCCCCCGAGTTCTCTTTCTCTCTCCCATCCTCCACCCTCCCCCCCTCTCTCTCTCTCTGTGCCACAAAACCTCATAATTCTTTCACTTGTTCCAGAACTACAACATGAAGTCATGTCAACTCCCAGTAAAACAATTGATATAAAAAACAATATTGCAGATTTGCATTCTTGTTTTATTGCAACATAGTGAGGGTCAGCAATCTCTATTTGCAATATCATTAATCACAGTTTCAAATAGAGTTATTTTTCACATATAACCGGAAAATCTGCAACAATTATTGAGTTGATGTTGATATTGTTGAGGGTTTATCTTCGTTGCAATTTTTTTTATCATATTTATTGTTGCTTTGTCAAAATTGTTGCTGTTATTATTATTTTCATTATATATTTTTTTCACTGATATTTTCGTTATTATCAATATGATTGTCATTATTATCATTGCCATTACTATTGTTATCATCATTATCATATATTTCATTATCATTATCATTGATGCTCTTATTACCATTACCATAACTAATATTATCAACATTGCCATTATTATAATTATCATTCTTCCTATTGCAATTTTATTGCAATAACTACAAATATTGGTAGTATTAGTGGTTGTAGCATCATTATTTTTGTTGTCATCATTAATAACTTTGTTATGATAGGGATGATGATAATGATATTAACCATTATCATATCATTATTATCATCACCATTACTGATATTATGATTGGCATCATTATCTATAAATATCACGGTGTTACTGCAAGGGCGGTCGTCACATTTAACCATAACATAAAACTAATTCTCAGAATAAGAATATATATATATATATATATACACACACACTGAAAGTATGCCTTGAAATTGTAGTCATTTCCGCTTGGTTTTCTGTCTATTTTACTGTACATTCTGGCATGTTACAAAGCTGACGCCACTACAAAGTAAATTCTGGATATAACACAGACATATTTAGGTGATGAAGTTGTCACACAGTCCCCTATACCTCATACTTCATGGTAATTGGCATGAAAGCCAGTATTGCACGGCACTATATGGTGCACCGTAGAGCTCTAGCAATGTTCTTTCATAACCTATATTGCACATAGAGTTTTTATATTCCAGTTTGTTTGAACTTCTAAATTATCAATAACCAAGGCTTGTTATAGCTATCAATACATCATAAGACCAATGCTACTCTGATCTGAGCCAAAAGGAGATTTCATAAGTGCAAATTTGGTGATGGTGGTTTATATTACAACTTTCAGGTCTTTGAAAATGATAAGCCCATGTTTTTTTTTATGAAGTTTCTGAGAACCTTTGAAATATTAGGAAGTGATATTCAAACTCTATATTAACAGAAAATGTATGGTAAAGGTATATTCTAATGCGGCTTGGATACTTTGCCTGGTATCATATACATTACGCTATTCTAAAAGAGTTTAGTGCATAAAAATAACTACACGTTACACGTTATAACACCCGACTATTGGTACATAGATTTCGTAAGTATGCTGCAAGTCAGTTTATATAAAACTAACCCATTCGTGCATTATCCTTATATATAACAATAGCACAGCCCTCTTTGGCACCAGAGTCTACTTGTAAAACATTCATATATATATACATTTTTTTTCAAGATTTATCAACAATAAACGCAAAGCCGTAGTGCTCGAGTGCGGTGTAGTGAAAGGTGGAGAGACGATACCGTAGACTTATGCCGGTGTTTTGAAAAATTAAGAAGATAATTATGAAAAAAATGAACATGTTTAAATGGCAGAAGTACCATATTAACATTAAATGTACACATATACATACATACATACATACATATATATATATATATATATATATATATATATATATATATATATATATATATATATATATGAAATCTAGTCCTCTGGCACTAATGTTCATGTGGCAGTATTAGAGGAAAATCGGAATCACATTTCTCACAATCGTTTTCAAGTTAAGGTGCAGTCACAGGCAATTTGCTGACCGAAAATAAATCACCTGCTGGATTTATACCTTTGATTTTTCATTACGTCAGCGAGCGTGGAAGGAACATATTCTTTACCTTTTGTAAATAAAAATATGTATGTGACCAAAGGTAATGCGCTCATAAATATACATGCACACTCTCACACACATACATATATATCTATATATCTATATATCTATATCTATCTATCTATCTATCTATCTATCTCTCTCTCTCTCTCTCTCTCTCTCTCTCTCTCTCTCTCTCTCTCTCTCTATCTATCTCTATATATCTATATATATATATATATATATATATATATATATATATATATATATATATATAGAGAGAGAGAGAGAGAGAGAGAGAGAGAGAGATCCACACACATACAAATATATATATCTTACTATACATATATTTCAATATTACTAAGTTAAGAATGTATGAATATAGTTCCAATTTATCTACTAATAGTACTTATGTCATGAGGTGAAATACAGATAACTAGAATTATATGAAAATGCTTAAAAATGATCCAAATCATTGAATTCCTAAACAAACAAACAAACAAGAAAAAAAAAACATTAATTGAAATTGATTGAAATTTAACACCGATATGTTTTCGCCATATGTAAAGGCATCCCCTTTCCTTCAGAACACGCACGCAAATTACGAAATCCCTTTAGAATAGAAAAGTAAACCTTTGCATTACTATACACATTTCTTAATTGAATCCTATGAGTCATTAAAATATTCAAAACCCTTATAGACACGGATGCTGTATTTACCAACTGCGTACACAACCTCCGAGAAAGTAGAAGTCAACTTGCGCGATGGTTCTTTTCGCTAAAAAAAAATGATTAATAAATTCAAGCGGGTTAAATACTATTATTAATTTCGTAAAATGGAAAGGACAGGTGACTTACTGATATGACTTCAACATGAGTTACTGATTACTATGATTATCATAATTATGCATCATTAATGTAATTTATATTTATGATTATACTAATTAGCTCACACCAGCAATACCTTGATATTGCATGCCTTATGATTTTTATACTTATGATTATTTCACTCTTACTGTGATATTTTTTTAGACCAAATGTTCACTTTGATGAAAAATAATGAATCATGCAAATTACTTGTTTATTTGTTTATTTGCTGCATAACATTATGATTTCCTTTATTTGTTTCTCGCTTGGCTTGAATGTTATGTTTTATGGACATACGAGAGAGACAGAGATAGATAAATAGATAAGTAGATAGATATATATAGATGGATAGATAGATAGATCGATAGATAGATACATAGATAGATAGATAGATAGATAGAGAGAGAGAGAGAGAGAATGAGATAAATGGATAGATAAAAACACACTCACACAACACACACACACACACACACACACACACACTGACACACACAAACACACACACAAACACACACACGTATTCCCCCCCACACCCATACAAACACAAACACACACACGAACCTAAAATCCCCAAACGAAGCAAAGTGAGGAACACTACGTGGCTGTTCCACCGAGAAACTAATTTACAGTTCGGAGACTCGAAATAAATTCCTTGAGTGAAGGACAAGGTGTCTGAGGTTAAGTCTCTCCGCAGCCACTTTAGAGGAACTTTCGTGAACTTAGCTTTTAGAAGTTCCATTGGGTTTGTTTTACTATGTTTTGTTTTTGTGTGTGTGTGTGTTTTTCCCCGTTTTTTTTCTAGATATATGATGCGGTGTTATGTATAGATGCAGATATGGAAAAAAGATTCCGACTGTCAGATATTTATACAGAGTGTACCTAGAATATACTCTTATACGCAACACACGCACAACAGACACATACACAACAAACACACACACGACAAACACAAACACAACAAACACATACACAACAAATACACACACACAACAAACACACACACACACAACAAACACACACACACACAACAAACACATACACAACAAACACATACACAACAAACACACACACACAACAAACACAGACACACAACAAAAACATACACAACAAACACATACACACTGCCATCAATAGCCCTGTGACATCAATCACTGTTGCCAGAATTGCAAGACTGATACTCAAGATGACGCCCCTGAGATTAGAAAAAAAACACAAAAAAAAAACACAAAAAATCCCATATACATTTAGAGAGACATCATTGTCGGCAGATGTTGAAAATTAGGTCAGGTCATATGAGGTCAAGGGAAGGTTTTTAGAGATCGATAAAAAAGGAAGGAGAGAGAGGATAAGAACTGAGAGATAGTGAAAGGAAGAAGAAGAGAGAGAGAAGGAGAAGATAAGAGAGAGAGAAGAGAAAAAAAAAGATATAGAGACCTACGTGTAAGAAGAAAAAGAGGAGAGAGAGAGGAAAAGGAGAGAGAGAGAAAAGAAAAAAAAGAGATAAAGACACGTATGTGTAAGTGGAAAAAGAAAAGAGAGAGAGAGAGAGGAAAAAAATGAGAAAGAGTAGATATAAATTGAAAGTAGATACTAATTGAAAAAGAATTCCTAGATATACGGAGAAAACAAAGAGAATGAACGAGAGAAAGAGGAAGAGAAGAAAGGAGAAACAGGCATAGAGGATTTAGAATATCAAGGCCTTAGACAAGGGGAGGATTGGGGGTAAGGGTGGGTAGGCCTAAAACCTCGCCCCCCCCCCCCCTTTAAAAAAAGGCGATATTCTCGACACTTCAAGAGCACAATGTTGAAATTTCTCTACGCTCGTATCCGCGCCCGCTCTTCATTCTCGGAGTCAAAACTCGCGCAGAATTATCTCAGAAATACCAGAAGTTAGGAGACGTTTGTGCTTGCATGCCTTTGTAAGTATAGACCGTAATAAACTAGCGCATCTTGCAACGAGTGTTTGCGACTCTTCTGCTTTGAGAATTCTTTAATGGCGTCAACAAACGTATGCTATCTCTTCACTTGAAATTAGCATTTCCCAACCGGGGTCAAAATCCACCCGGAGGGACAAATTTCCGGGTGGGGGTGGGGGGGGGGCAAATTTCCCCGTAGGGATAAGTTTCATGGGGGTGGGGGTGGGGGGCAAATTTATCCATAGGGATAAATTTAAGGAGACAGCAACTTTGAGGGAATATAGATTGATAAGATATTGGTTAGTAAAACTGTATGTATAATGTTGTGGTTGACTTTTCTACAAGTATCTATGAAAAAAGTTTCAACTTCAGAATAATTGTATTTCTATGTAACTAACTATGTAACTTCTCTGTAATTAACATACGCAGATTCAGACATAGAACAATTTCAACGTAATCAATGCATAAATGATGTTATGCCGGTGCATTGTCAAAATAACATCTCTAGTCTCTAAGTTATTTTTTTCCCTTTTGCGGCCGCGAGGGATCTAAACATACGCGGATCCCTTTGGAAAGTGCACTGGGAAGTGGTAATGATAATCTATGATTAGTGAGGATGATAGCAAGCATTCAACGGCAACGTTCTGCGACTGCAATGATTATAGTGAGAACTGGACATTGATAATGATTATGGATGATACTGATTATAATGGCACCGACTGAATGATTATATACTAATTATGCTGATACTAACAATGATTATCATATTACCTCTCATTAGATTAATAATTTTAACAATGATATAAGAAAATAATTGTAATCATACTCCCATTACTACTACTATGACTTAAAAAAAAAAAATCAATTACTTCTAATCTTCACTTTATAGCCATTACTTAACACACACACATCACACTCCACTTTGCATTCCCTCACTGATCCACTCTCAGCAACCTATCATTTCATAATTAATTACAATATGATAAGTTGATTTAGGATTGATAGACTAAGTTTATCTAGGGCACAGTAGAGCAGATCAGGAACGCGTATGGGAAGCACTTGCAAGACGAATGATATCTCAACCTAGCAACATGGTAACACCTTTGGCTGTTGTTTCTCTTAGCAAGACTTAGTTAGCTCCAGGGCTCAATCCTTCCTGGAAAAGTTGTCGAGAAAAAACGAATGGTGAGGAAATTTTGCGATCTGTTTTTTTTTTCTTTCTTTTTCCTTTTTTTCTTCAATACGTTCTAGTTTGGCTTTTTTTTCTATCTTGGTTTCGCTCATCAGCTGATTATCATGTTAAATCTTAATGATATGGATCGCATGATGTTGGAGACAGCTGTTTGTTCACGAGGTCAGATATCTCGTATATGCAGGTCGACTCTTGTATTGTTGATAATAATAATGATGACACGATAATGATTATAACGATTGCAGTAGTGGTGGTGGTTGTAATAATAGAGGAGTAGTAGCAGTAATAGTAGTAGTAGTAGTAGTAGTACCAATAGTGGCAAGTAGTAGTGGTAGTAGAATAAGTGCAGTCGTAGCAGCAGTAATATTATTAGCAGCAGTAGTAGTGGTGGTAGTAATAGTAGTATTAGTAGTAGTATTAGTAGTAGTAATAGTAATAGTAGTAATAGTAGTAGTAGTAGTAGTAATATAAATAGTAGTAGTAATACAACTAACAGCAACAGCAACAAAAATAGTAGTGCCAGTAGGAGCAGATATACTACTAATAGAAGTAATACTACCAACAATAACAATAACACTGACAGTAGCTCTTGTTTTTACCGAACATGAAAGACGGATAATTAAACTACGAATCCCTCTCTATGATGAGAATTAATTGGCCATTACACGTTATAACCCCCCCCCCCCTTATTGTCCTCCATTGAGTTTGTTCATCGGAATCGCTGAACAATCTGTGAACACCCTTTGATGAGGGAGTCGGAGTGTTTTGGACACGGCGGCCATTTGGATATTTTTGTGATGATTAAAAATCCTTGTGTTTCACTCCCCCCCCCCCATCCGCGTGTTTGTGGGTAATTTTGTTAGTTTTTGAATGTTTCTTGTTTTTGGTTTGTTTGTTTGTTTGTTTCTGTTTTTTATGTCTGTTTTTTATGCTTGTGTGTGTATTTCTTCTGTTCTGTTTTTTATTTTTTTTATTTAGGTTTCATGTTTCTCTTTGTCTCTCTTTCTTTGTGATATCTTTCCTCCCCCTTCTCTATTTTTCTGTCTATTTGTCTGTCGGTCTTTTGGTATTTCCTTCTCTCTCTTTATGTCTGTATGTCTCTCTCTCATTCTCTCTCTCTCTCTCTCTCTCTCTCTCTCTCTCTCTCTCTCTCTCTCTCTCTCTCTCTCTCTCTCTCTCTCTCTCTCTCTCTCAGTCACACACACACTCTCTCTCTATCTCTTTTTCTTTCTCTCCCCCCCCCCCCTCCCTCTCTCTCTCCTCCATTCTTTCTCTCTCCCTATCTTTCTCTAACCCCCCTCTCTCTCTCTAATTTATACCATTTATAGGCCTTTCCCCTTTTCACAGGAAACACATAAAAAAAGAGAAAAAAAGTAAAAAAAAAAAAAAAAAAAAAAAAAGTACAGTAAAAACTAAAGTAGAATACATTGAAATTCAGGTATATATCAAAACGCAAATTCTGGTGCTTTTGAATTCGCTTTTTGATGGGAACCGATCGTGCAGTACTAAATTTGCATAGTGAAGAGCCATGTTTTTGATCATGAGGGGTTCATGCACTCGTGTACATACAGTTTTGGTACAAGTGTTCGTGGATGCATGAATGGTCCTGATTTTTATCTAATTATTCATGTGTTTATTTTTTTTTACCGAATTGCTGTTGCAGAGGTAGCGATCTGGGTGTGATGTGAATTGATTTCTCTACTTTTATTTATTTATTTATTTATTTATTTTTTTGTAACTTTATATGAAATGCATTTACTAAAAATATTATTTTTCACAGGTGACTTTCGGTTTTTTTCTGTTTATTTATTTATCTCACATATGTCTTGTGGCTTTCGAAATTCTACTAATTTCATAATTCATTCATTTTTCTATTAAAAGAATATTCTGTTGTAAAATTCTGAGAAATATCAATCCATGCGCAGACAGGCGTATT
>NW_028234415.1:34712003-34714503 GCF_977035675.1 Penaeus japonicus | reverse complement strand
TATCTCTCTCTCTCTCTTTCTCTCTCTCTCTCTCTCTCTCTCTTTCTCTCTCTCTCTCTCTCTCTCTCTCTCTCTCTCTCTCTCTCTCTCTCTCTCTCTCTCTCTCTCTCTCTCTCTCTCTCTCTCTCTCTCTCTCTCTCTTCCACCCCTTTTCCTCTCTCCTTCCTCCTCCATCCCTCTCCCTACCTCTCCCTCACTCTCCCCTCCCCTCCCCTTCTCAGCTGACCCCACCTTCAAGAACATTGATTCCCGCACTTATGGGAAAATGACACGCAAATTTTACCCCGACGTTAAAGCATTCAAGATTTTATTATTGTTATTACTATTATTATTTCTATTACTATTATCATTATTATTATTATTATTATTATTAACATTATTATTATTATTATTATTATTATTATTATTATCATTATTTTTATTATTATTATTATTATCATCATTAATGATGATATTACTATTGTTTTTGTTATCGCTATCGTTCATTTTGTTATTGCTGTTATCATTATTGATATCATTGTTATTATCTTATGAATATATATATTTCTTATCTTTTTCTTTTTGAGTTTCATTCGCGTTGTTGTGTTCTTTTCCCCAATATGTTTGTGCATTTGTTTATTTTTTGTATTGTTTTTCGTGTTGTTAACTTCATTGTTATTTTTATTTTCATTATTGTCATTGTTTTTGTTCGAGATTGTTAATTGTGGTATTATGCTTGTTGTTGTTATTCTTGTCATTATTGTTATTATTATTATTATTATTATGATTATTATTATCATTATCATCGTCATTATCATCACTATTATCATTAATACTATTGTTAATATTATTATCATTACAATCATTATCATTATCATCATCATTATTATTACCATTATCATGATCGTTACCATAACCATTTATCATCACTATTACCACCATCATCCCCCAACATTTTCATCACCATCATCACCACAACAATCATGGCGATCATCATCACCATCATTCACTTACCTCAGGAAAAAGGAGGGCAAGTCTAATTACCTAATTATGACGTCATCAAGGAGGTGCAATCGTGGTTGTTGCAACTGCATCTTGTATATTGAAGACTTTTCGGTTTGAGTGACTTAGTTAACTTTATTCTAGTGTTTTTAGTGTGGGGAAATAATGTTATTATTATTGTTGTTGTTATTATAATGATGAGGATAATGATGATATAATGATAATGTTAATGATAATGATAATAATGGCAATAGATGTGGATATATATTCTAGAATAAGGAGAGAGAAGATGATAATGATATATCTATATTATTTGTGATGAATATAAAATAAGATGAAACGAAAAAAGGAGAAAAAGATGGGGGGGGGGGGGGAAGAGAAAGAGGAGGAAGAAGAATAAAAGAGGAAGAAGAAGAAAAAAGAGGAAGGATAAAAAGTAGAAGAAGAATAAAAGAAAGAGAAGAAAAAGAAAAGAGTAGAAGAAGAAACAGAAGAAGAAAGAGAAGATGAAGAAGGAGAAAAGAAGAAGAAACAAGGATGAACAAGGAGAAGATGAAGAAAATAAAAAAAAAAGAATACGAGATAAAGGAAAAAAAGAAGAAGAAATAGAAAAAGGAGAAGAGGGGATAAGAAGAATAAGAAAGAAAGAAAGAGGAACATGGAGAAGGAATAAAAGGCAGAAAAAAACGAAGAGATAAATAAGAGAAGAGAGAAACTTGAGAATAGAAGAAGAAGAACATAGAGAAATAAGATAAAATAAAAAGAACAAAGAAGAACAAAGAAAATAATTAAAAATCGAAGAAATAACTAGATAAAAAAAGAAAAGAAAAAAGAAACAAGAGAAGGAAGGCAGACAAAAGAAATCAGAAAAGCTGAGGAAGAGAAGAACGAAAGAAACAAACAGACAAAAAATATCATCTTCCCGAAAATTCATCTTTTGTTTACGTTTACAAAGTCTTGCGGTGTTGCCGTCTTTCAGAGCATGGCTTTTCTTCTGTAAATGGTGTCGGGAGTCGAGGTGTTTCGTGTTTGTTGTTATTTTTGTTATTAACATTTTTGCTATTGTTATTGTTGTTATGTTTAGTGTCATTGTTGATAGTGTTGTTAATGGTATTTATAGTGTTGTTTTCGGGTATCTTTATCATTCAAGTAATAATTATGATTATTATCAACATTATCAATGGTATTATCATAACGATAACGATAATGATAATAATGGTGATAATGGTAATGATGTTAATAACAATTATGATATATGATTATAATAATGATTATATATTATGATTATAATAATGATTATATATTATGATTATAATAATGATTATAATGATGATCATGGAAAAAATATGATAATGACAATAATGATAATAATGTTAATAACAATAATAGCGACAACATCAATGATAAAGATAATAATAACCAATAGCATCATTATCACCTGTCGACACCGTGACAAAAATGAATCATTCTCCAACACACATTCTGGCAAGGAAGTGTGTTGATCTCGTTGTCATTCTGA
>NW_028234415.1:34667003-34669503 GCF_977035675.1 Penaeus japonicus | reverse complement strand
GAGAGAGAGAGAGAGAGAGAGAGAGAGAGAGAGAGAGAGGGAGAGAGAGAGAGAGAGAGAGAGAGAGAGAGAGAGAGAGAGAGAGAGAGAGAGAGAGAGAGAGAGAGACATACAGACAAACAATCAGAACACAAACAGAGAGACAAACAGACCAGTAAAACACAAGAATCAAATTCTGTTGCGAATGAAAATGCGATTAGACTAGCGAATCTAATCTTAGGCACTACTTAATCGGTGCCAGTGCCAGACGCGGGATGTGTCTCTCTTGAACGAGTTCTTATCGGTTTTATCGGCGATAATTTATCTTCTTTTTTTTTTTTTTGGTGGGAGGGGGGGGAGGGGGGATGGCGTGGATATGCAGGTGGGTGGAAGGTGGTGTATGGGAGGGGGGGGGTGACGAGGAGGGGGAGATAGGGGAGAAAGAATAAGAATAAGAATAGGAATAAGAGAAAATGAAGAGAAAATAAATATTACTTGGCTTAATCTATAATTGTTTAACCTTACTAACCTCTTCGAAGACCATATCATGGGCGATTATTTTTTCAAAGCCTTAGTGAAAACATTTTACAGAAGTGTTTCGCGTAAAAAGGGTAATATTTTATCGCTTTTCGAGAAGAGATTCTACCCTTTGATAATTTCGTCCCTCGTAAATCTTTTCATTCGCCGCAAACTATTTCCAGGTTGAGTTACAGAGCTTTGTTGTTGCTTTCCTTGTCTCAGTATCGTATGAGTCTTTGATTTATTTTCGTATTTGTTTGTTTATATTGCGATTTTATCCGAGGTACGACCATTTCCGCGAACTTTTTTTTTTTTTTTTGCTTAATTTTTTTTCGGCAAACTACTTGCGTTTCTTATTTCTTACTTTTTATTTTTTTATTTTTTTCTCCCTTCTCCCTTCTTTTCTGTTCTTATTTGTGTATATTCACATCTCCTCTTTCATTCTCTCTCTCACTCTCTCTCTTTCTCTCTCAATTCTTCTCTTTCTCTCCCATTATCTCTGTCTCTCACCATTTTCTTCTCCTTTTTGTTTTTGTTAGTGTCTTTGTTTCTCTTGTTATGATTCTTCATTATTTCTTCCCTTTTTCTTCTTTTTCTTTCTTTTACTTTCTCCTTTTCCTTCTTCTCTCTTCTTCTGTTTCTCTTTCTTCCTCTCTCCTCCTCTTTACTTATTTTTCTTTTGTTTCTACGTTTTTGTGTTAATTCTTCTACTTATCATAAATTTTCATTTCATTATCAGGTCTTTTTTTTCTTATGTTTTTATTTTCTTATTATTCTTATGTTTGTGTCTCCCCTGTTTCTTATCTCTCTTTTATTCATCCTTATAATTTCCTTTTTCTAATCTTTCTGTTTCTCTTTTTTTTGCAATATAACTATTTTTCACTTCTTCACTACTTATTAATTTTCTCCAATTTTCATGCTTATCAATCAAACAAACAAACAAACAAACACACAAATCCACGTCCCAAATAAATTATTACAAGTATCATCAGCAAAGGTCATAATCTAGGTCAGATAAGGTCAGATTAGAATATCTCAAACCAAGAAAGGGAAAAGGTTACTAATAATTTCTAAGGTCACATCGAAGGTCAAAGGTCAGGAGACTCGACAAAGACAGAGTAAGAAGCAAGGGCACCTGCGGTGTACAGGGAAGTTATCTCGTGTGGGATGGGGGGGGGGGGGGTTAGGGGAGGTGAAGAAGGAAGGGGTGAAGGAATGGGAGCATATCTCTCTCTCTCTCTCTCTCTCTCTCTATCCTCCTTTCTCTCTCTCTCTCTCTCTCTCTCTCTCTCTCTCTCTCTCTCTCTCTCTCTCTCTCTCTCTCTCTCTCTCTCTCTCTCTCTCTCTCTCTCTCTCTCTCTTTCTCTCTCTCTCTCTCTCCTCCTTTCTCTCTCTCTCTCTCTCTATCAATCTATCTATCAATCTATCAGTCTACTTACATGCCTATCTATCTGTCTCATAATCTATTAATCTATCTATCGGATGGAGAAAAGGGAAGGGGAAAAAGGAGGGAGATGGGGATAAGTGTGTGTGAGAAGAGGGAGGAAGGGAGGAAGGGGAGAAGAGGGAGAGGAAGAGGGAGAGGGAGAGGGAGAAGGTTCGTCTACGGGGAGGGATGAAGACGGGGGTAGGGAGAAAGGGAGAAGGACGTAGGGAAAAGGATATAGAAGAGAAGAGAGAGACAGAGAAGGAAAGGAGTATGGGGGTAGGGGGGGGGGTACGGAAACGGCAGAAGGGGTATGTGTGAAGGAGTAGGGGGGAGGGGTAAGGAGGGAAGGAGTGAGGGAAGGGAGGAAGATTTTTTTTTCGGTAGGGGGATAGAGGGAGAGGAGGAGGAGAGTGGGGGGGGGGAGGGGGGAGGGGGCACCGTATGGTCCATGTCGCCTAGAGTCCTGACAAGCTGTCTGTTCCTCACATGTGCTTCTGCTTGCTTGCTTCCTCCTTGCCTTCACTCCCTCTTTCTCTCTCTCTTCTATCTTCTCTCCTTCATCTTTATTCTTGT
>NW_028234415.1:34658135-34666903 GCF_977035675.1 Penaeus japonicus | reverse complement strand
CCTCTCTCTCTCTCTCCCCCCCCCTCTCTGTCTCTCTCTTCTCCTCTCCTCCTCTCCTCCTCTCCTCCTCTCCCCCCTCCCCCCGTCTCCCCCACACAAAGAGAGACCACTAGACCAGGAATAACGTTTGCTTTTATCAGCCTCAAGGATATCTGCTCAGTCACCAGGATGTAATAATGGTTTTGTCACACGGGTATTGTAGTGAGTCACCATTGCAAGGACTCAATGGTTGTTCGTCGGCCACTGCAGTCATGGTGCGGTCACTATACTGTGATGGAGTGAGGAATGAAAGGTCGAGTGGAGAGCCTCTTGGTTTTGGGTATGGTGAAGGAGGGTGAGATATGGTGTTGGATGGTGATGGGGTTGCTGATGGTAGGGCGTTGAGGGTGATGATAAAGGTATGGTGACTTGAATATGGTGTTTAACGTGGTAAAAAAAAATTGTAAGGTGGTGATTGTGGCAAAGATATGGTGTTATAGTAATATACTTGTTAAAATAGACTGACGATGGTGATGGTGGTATGGTGAACGATTATAACAGTAACATAACTATGATAATTGACCTTCACCATAACGGATGACTACATAACTACCACGCAACAATAACAATGATGACGATGCAACGACACCATCTCGGGCACTCATTATATCATACACTCCTTCTGGCAAAACTTCGATCAAGGTCATATCAACAGCAGGCAAACGATGCCCCCCCCCCTCACACCACCCCCTCTATCTCTCGACCCCCTCCCCCTCCCCCCTCCCCCTCTCCCTTGGTCAACACCATAAACAAGGACTGCTCATTTGCATACGCCTATTCTTCCGGACACAAAGAGATGTCACAAGAAGGTTCGAAGCGGGGACACTCTGTCGTCTGTGTAGAAGGAGAACTCCTTTCCCAGAATAATAAAAACGGCAACAAGGAAAAACGAGTCTAAAAGAACGAGGAAGGTCGTTCATACACACACACACACACATATCATATCACCCTCTCTCCCTACCCCTCCCTCTTCCTCTCCCTACCCTTCTCTCCCCCTCTCCGTCCCAATCACTCTTCATCTCTCCTCCCACCCCCCTCCCCCCTCTCCCTCTCCCTCTCCCTCTCCCTCTCCCTCTCCCTCTCCCTCTCCCTCTCCCTCTCCCTCTCCCTCTCCCTCTCCCTCTCCTTCTCCCTCTCCCAAGAAAACAAATGACTGTAGCCTCAAGACACTCCCTCACCAGCAGAGAAAGCATAGCCGTTTCCTCAGAGCTTTTCCGGTCGTGTTGATTTCCGTAATCTCTTTTTAAACCCACGCTGATATATACCCGGGATCTTGTACGTCTCGGAGATAAATTGAACGGCTGGAAGAGAGAGAGAAAGAGAGATAGGGAGAGGTAGAGGCAGGGAGAGAGGGGGGAGGAAGGAGGGAGGGAGAGGGAGAGGCAGGGAGAGAGGGGGGGAGGGAGTGAGGGACAGATGGGGGAGGGATGGATGGAGAGAGAGAGGGGGGGAGAAAAAGAGAGAGGGGGAGACAAAGAGGGAGGAAGGCGGAGAGAAAGAGAGAGATGATGAGGGGGGTGGCGGCAAGGAGAGAGGAAGGAAGATAGAAGGATACAGGGAGATAGATAGATAGAGAAAAGGGGAGAGGCAAAGAGGGAGGAAGGCAGATAAAAGGATAGAGAGAAAGAGAGAGAGAGAAGGGGGTGAGGCGAGGAGGGGAGGTGAAGAGAAGGATAGAGAGAGAGAGAGAGGGAGAAACAGACAGAGATAGAGAGAAGGAGAGATAGACAGAGATAGAGAGAGGGGTGGGGAAGGCAAAGAGGGAGGAAGGCAGAGAGGAAGATAGATAGAGAAAGAAAGGGGTGGAGGGAGAGGCAGGAGGCAATTAGGGAGAAAGGTAGAGAGATGGATAGAGGAGCAGAGAGTAAGAGGGTGGGGGATGCTTGAGTGAAGAGATGGGTGGGGGGAGGCGTAAGGAGGAAGTGAGGAGGGGGAACTGTATGTATGGCGAGACGTGTGTGTGTTTGTCTGGGTAATAAGACTACGGGGGGGGGGGGGATGCTGAAGGGGGGGGGGTTCTGTGGATATGTGTCCGTTGGGAATGGTTTGGGGTGTGCGTGGGTTAGTGTGTGTGCGTGTGTGTGTGGTGTGTGTGTGTGTGTGTGTGTGTGTGTGTGTGTGTGTGTGTGTGTGTGTGTGTGTGTGTGTGGGGGGGGGGGGAGGGCGAACTATAGGGAGAAGGAGTCTGTGTATGTGTATGTGTGTGTGTGTGTGTGTGTGTTTTATATGCGTATGTCTGCATGTGGACATGGGCGTATACGCGTGTGTGTACCCGCACATATAAAGGGGGATGTACAGTATCTGTGAGCGAGGGAGCGTGTGAATGTAGACAGATGGCAAACCGTATCTGGCAGATGGCACAGACTCCAGTACGAGTAACACAGCTGGTGCCTATAACGAGCCCCCCCCCTCCCCTCCCCCCTCCCGACGCTCTCTATGGGACAGAGGGGGGAGAGGGGGAGAGGCAGAACACGGGAGAATAGGGAGAGGGAAAAGGGGGAGAGAGTGGTGGAGGTGGGGAATGAAGAAGGGGGAGGGGGGAGAGAATAGAGGAAATAGAAAGAGGAAGAGTAGGAGGGAGAGGAGAAGAAACATTGGGGGAGGTGGGGTGAAGGAAGGAAGGAGAAGTAGGGAACATATAGAGGAGAAAGGATAGGCGAGAAAGAAGGGGAAATAGAAATGGAGGAGATAGAGGGGGGACAGAGCACAGAAAGGAAAGAAGGAGAAAGAAGAAAGAAAGAGGGAAGAGAAAGAGGCGTAGAGGAAAGGATGAAAGAAGTATAAACAAAAAAGAAGAGAAGTAAGGAAATGAGAGAGTAAAAAAGGAGGAGAAGAGAAGAGGAGAGAGGAAGGAGAGAGAGAGAGAGAGAGAGAGAGAGAGAGAGAGAGAGAGAGAGAGAGAGAGAGAGAGAGAGAGAGAGAGAGAGAGAGAGAGAGAGGAGCGTGTGAATATCTTGCTTGTCATACACTTTTGAGCTTTTTTTCTCATACTTTTTTCTCCCTCTCACTGTCATCTTATTGTGACTCAATGGTGGTGTGTTAAACAGATGGAAAGAAGAGACATCGATATATATATATATATATATATATATATATATATATATATATATATATATATATATATATATATATATATATATATATATATATATATATATAGAGAGAGAGAGAGAGAGAGAGAGAGAGAGAGAGAGAGTGGGGGGGGGGTAGACAGAATTAGAATTGAGAGAAAGCAGGAAGATAAAAGATAGACATAAATATGAAATAGACAAACAGACAAAACTATAAATAAACATATTCAAACACACAGAAAAAGACCCCCCCCCCCAAAAAAAAAAAAAAAAAAAAAAAATATTGGAACAAGCGAACAATATATATATATATATATATATATATATATATATATATATATATATATATATATATATATATATATATATATGTCTGAAAGTAAAAGAAAGAAGAAAAAGCAGCCGGGAAAGGCATTGCACGATGGACACGCAACGTTGCTCTGAACTTGTAAAATTAGTTTGCCAGATGCAGCCCTTCTAATTAACGTTCCTTCGCTGTAGATGAGACCAACATTATCTTTATTCCTATATAAGCTGATGATGCAATAATACCAGCTACATCTATTCGAAATGATCTCCCTCGTTGCAACATCAATATTTGAATACTTGCTAATGATGTTGAACGAGGATCAACGAATGCACAACAGTAACCGAATTGTTGTATAAAAAACGAAATTTTAGCACGGAACTGTTGTGCCAAAAGCTGTACCTTGCAACCTGTACCTCTGTTTGATATGCCAGAGTAGAATTATTCAATGATGATGCTTGAAAAAATCTTATATAACTCTTAAGTTTTCAGAACAAAAGACAAAAAAAAAAGGAAAAAAAAGATAGACAACAAGATGGCAACAGTAGGCGTCTTAAAACGTGTTTTAACTCAATTTGTTATATTTTATTTATTATCATCATTATCCTCCGTGCTTGCACAATGATTTTCAAAGCATGATATACCTGCTAGCAAAAAGATTACGGGATTCTTGAGCAAAGAAACCATTACCTTGACTTTGCACAGAGGCATTCAATTGTAGGACACGTGTTGAGACGTGTTCATGCAAATATCCACGCGGATACAATTCATAAGCATGTATAGAAGCATGATTGTGGAAGCATGAGTGAAGACAATCACGTACAAGAGGAAACAATGTCTGTATGCTTGTATACAGACATATAGATGTAAAGACAGACACGATTTATATACCGTAAATACGTACAGACACACACAGACACACACACACACCACACACACACATACCACACACACACACACACACACACACACACACACACACACACACTTACCACAAATTAGAATCCACATCAATGGCTTTATAGCAATATCCACCTAACGAGGAACGGGTGCGCGAGAGAATGTGTGGATTACGGATCCTGCAATACCTTATAAGGAAAAGAAAGATTGTTCATGTCAGTCAAGTCAAATCACTTCAGAGACGTGCAAGACTTGCTAGAGAATTGATATGTGAAGTGAAGTGAACGATACCTGTTCTTTGGTTTGAAAACATACTGCTCGATAGACAGATGGATAGATAGATTCTGATATATTGGTAGATAGATAAATATATAGATAGATACCGTAGATAGATAGATCGATTAAAAATTTGGTAGGAAGATTTGGTAGGGATATTAATAGATTAATTGATAAATGAATAGATACTTAGGTAGATAGGCAAGTAGAAAGACAGTGAGAGATAGACAGACATACAGACAGGCAGATAGATAGATAGATAGATAGATAAATAGAGAGACAGGCAGACTGATAGATAGATAGACAGACAGATAGTTAGGTAGGTAGACAAACAGACAGACAAAAAGTATAAACAAACAAACATAAAGATATATACAAATAGACAAACAAACAGATAGATCTATTGGGGAATAGAAAGAAATAACACACACATAGACACACACACAGACTAAAACACAGATATAGACAAACACACACACACGAACACACTCACCCAAGACACACAGACAAACACTCTTTCCTTTCTGATCAGTGTCTGCTTAATAACACCTTCCTTCTCTGCGTTGGTTCATTCATCTTGTATATCTGACAGGATACAGGTACAGTCTTTCCTTTTCTTTTGGATAAATACAAACCTGGACGGAAAAACACGCACCGACATATGTAAATAGCCGTAATCAAACACACACACACACACACGCATACACACAAGCACACACACACACACACACACACACACAGACACACACACACACACACACACGCACACACACACACACGCACACACACACACGTCAGCCAAGTGAGCAGCGCCTACTTAATGATGGCCTTCCTCATAGAGCTTGTCAGAAGCGCCTCATCAGAGCGACTTGACAGCGGGCGGTGGGAGGCAGAGAGAACTATTGACAGGCAGTGTCCATCACATAAACAGACGCGGCCGGCAATGCGTACACACACATGCCTGTACAAATGCATGTAGTTGCACATATATGATGTCTAGATGTATAATCGTACTGAAATTACACACATACCTGTGTAAACGTATGTATGCTTGTGTACCCTGTGTTTCTGTTTTTTTTTCTCTCTCTCTTTCTCTTTCTCTCTCTCTCTCTCTCTCTCTCTCTCTCTCTCTCTCTCTCTCTCTCTCTCTCTCTCTCTCTCTCTCTCTCTCTCTCTCTCTCTCTCTCTCTCTCTCTCTCTCTCACTCACTCTCTCATTCTCTCTCTATTCGTCTATCTATCTATTTATCTATTATCTATCAGTATATCTACCTTTCTTCATCTTCTGCTTCTCATCATCATCATAATTATCTTCTTTTTCTTCTCCTTTTTTTTTCATTTTTCTTCTTCATCATCATCCTTATCATAATCTCATTAATATCATTATCAACATCATCACCATCATTATCTTCTCCTTCTCCCTTTTCTATTCCCGTTTCCTCTTCCTCTTCATCTCTTCTCCTTCCCTCTCTCTCTGTCGCTCTCTTTCTTTCTTTCTCATTTCTTCGTCGATTTCTTTCTTTCTTTCTCCCTTCCTTTATCTCTCTCTCTCTCTCTCTCTCACTCTCACTCTGTCTCCCTCTCTGTCACTTTCTCTCTCTCTCTCTCTCTCTCTCTCTCTCTCTCTCTCTCTCTCTCTCTCTCTCTCTCTCTCTCTCTCTCTCTCTCTCTCTCTCTCTCTCTCTCTCTCTCTCTCTCTCTCTTTCTCTCTACCTCTCTCTGTCTCTCTCTGTCACTTTCTTTCTCTCTTTCTCGCCCTCTCTCTCTCTCTCTCTCTCTCTCCGTCTCTCTCTCTCTCTCTCTCTCTGTCACTTTCTTTCTCTCTTTCTCGCCCTCTCTCTCTCTTTCTTCCTTCCCCTCCCTTTTCACTTATCCTCCCCATCCCCCTCTCCCTCCTCCCCCTTACATGCAACATGGTCTGTGGCTTCGGGTTCGCTGCAACATTGTCAACACGGTGTTTGCCTCGGTGACACCTCTTATATATTAATCTAAAGGGATGGGCCTTCTCGCGGTTGCAGTGCAGGAAGGCCCTAGGGACAGGGGAGGGGGAGGGGGAAGTGGGGAGTGGGGAGAGGGGGAGGGAGAGGAAGGGAGTGGGGGTTGGCGGGAGAACGAGGAGAAACGGAGGGGGAGGGGAGAGGGGAGAAATGGAGGGGGAGAACGCGGAGAAGGGAGAAGGGAGGGAAGGGGGAATGGAGGGAGGATCTAAGGGGAGATAGGGATAGACGGGAGGGAGAAAAAGAGGTAGAAAAGATCCCAAAATGAGGGGAAAAGAGGGGCACTGAGTAGAGAGTAATGAGAAGTAAGTTTATCATAGGAGAAAGGAGGAGGATTGCACTTGGGTCTATGGAGAAGCCGAAGAGGTGAAGGGGATGTCACTACGAAGGGAAGGGGAATGGGGATGGGGGGAGGATCATGAGGTATCCGAGGGGAAAGGGGGGGAGGAGGGGATGGGGGGAGGTAACAAGCCAGAGGAGGACCAGGTGCGAGAGACTGGGAAGGAGGGATATGAAGTGTCTAGTTAGAAAGGAACTTGTTGTGTGTATGTGGGGGAGGAGGAGGGAGGGGGAGACGAAGGGGGGTAGGAGTAGGGCAGGGAAGAGAGAGAGAGAGGAGGGGCGGGGAGGCGGAGTAACCAGCCAGCGAGTTGAGAAAGAGAGAGAGAAAATAAGAAAAGATAGAAGAGAGAGAGAGAGAGATCTGTGCGATTTGTCCGGTTTGCTGCTCACACGCACACACAGACACACACACGCACAAACTCTCTCTCTCACACACACCCACAGGAGGCAGTTGGTGCAGGTACCTAGTCTCTCCCACTTGCAAATTAACGCTCGGTGTGAGCAGACGATTTCGTGGCTTGAATTATGGAAGTTCTATATCAGGAGGCAATGGATTTTTCTCCTTCTTGTGTCATTCTGTCACCTTAAGTAAATGTGATTGCATGTTCACAGGCACGTGTATGTAAGTATACACTAACACGCACACACGCATAAGGATAATGGCACGTACACGTTGACCTTCCCCTTCTTCTACTTGTATATACACATACACGCACGCACGCACGCACACCTACTCACTAAAAAGGCAAGCACACGTACTCTCGAACCTTCCTATCCTTTCACACACATGGCAGACACACTCTCTCCACATACATACACATACACATACTCAAGTACACTCACACACACACACACACACACACACACACACACACATACATACACTGCCCACATATCCTACCCACACAAACCCTCTCTCCTCACCTCCCCCTACTCCCCCTTCCCACCCCTCCACCTTCCCTCCCCTCAATCCCCTTCTCCCCCCCCTCCCCCCCTCCCTCCACACACACAACCTCATGCACCGCTGCCAAAAATAACACAGAGTCAGGATCCTAAATGTTCATACGTCATCTGATTATATGTCAATTGCAGTCATCATTTTGCAATTGCTCAATTATTTGTTAAGTTTATTATGCCTGTTTTTGTAGAAAAGGATAATGTTTCCCTTTCGTGTTCTGGAAATTGCAAGAATTTCTTCCGCAATAATGAGGATCTTGATTTTATTTTTCACTCTCTCTCTCTCTCTCTCTCTCTCTCTCTCTCTCTCTCTCTCTCTCTCTCTCTCTCTCTCTCTCTCTCTCTCTCTCTCTCTCTCTCTCTCTCTCTCTCTCTTCGTCTTGCATTTGTATATAAAGTAACGTGATTCGTTTTATAAAATATGAGGTTTTTGCGAAGATTACTAAATTCTCAGACCATGGAAGGAATGCAAATGATACTGGTGATAGGAATGATAAATAACAAGAGTATACTGGTAATGATATCAATAATAAGGATGATAATGATAATAATGATAAATAATGCTAATATGGATGGTGGTTCGAATAATATCAATGATGCTAATCATGATAATTATAAAATAACACAAATTAGGATGTTAATGTAAATGTTCATACAGATAATAGTACCAATAATGATTAAAAAAACAGTATTGATAATTAATAATTATGATTGTAATTGTTATGATTATCATCCTTATCACAACAATTATGATAATACCAATAACAACAACAGAAGTAGTAACAATATGAGTGATTATGACAATAATGATCATAACAATTATGATAGGAGTAACAGTGATGCTGACAATGACAAACATATTGATAAAAATAAAGATGGT